>NC_090650.1:252471256-252643756 GCF_040937935.1 Hyperolius riggenbachi
ATATCTGGGAATTTCTCGAAACATAATCTGTCAGAAAACGCTGAGTCACAGAGAGGGGAACACTGAATGAAGGTTAAATGCACTTGCCCTTTTCTAATTATCTGCTTCTAGCAAGTAAAAAAAAAAAAAGAATCAATGGCTATGAATAATTTTGAGTTGCTGAATGTGCATCTCAACTGCATAATATTTTGCTATTAGTTTCATACCAGATAGTGGCTACTCCTATGTAGATGTGCAACAGATAGGATTTTATGCACCTACTGAAGCCATGTTTCTCCATTATCAGATATATTTGGCACTGGTAATACTGACAAAGGCCTTTTTTTATACATTACAGCTGGTCAGCAGCTTGTGGAGGCTTAGAGAAATCACAATAACAGACAAATAAACAGCTGACCTTTACACAGTTCTGTGCTTTATTCTGCTAAGTATATCATCCCCTCTCTTTTCTGATAGTGTTTTATGTGCGGTCCACAAAGCACTGTGACAATTGACTACAATACCCATAAGGGAAAGTGAACAGAGCATTGCATTGGCTTTGTCACATCCTCTTAAACAATGGAGTGACTTTTTGAACTATCCAGTGTGGCTCATTTAGACAGTAAATATATAAAGTAAAGTTAACTCTGATGGAACTCTGCAGAGAGAAACATGATTACAGGAACAAATAGCAATAGAGCAGAAAAAAAGTATACCCGAGGTGGTTTTTAACCACTACCCACCCACCGTTTTACAATCTCCTGTTGGTCACTCTTAACTGACCACATGACGTTTTAAAACGCCCTCTCCCGTCCCTGCTACCGTGCCCGAGCAATCACCTCACTTACCTGCTTACCTGTCGGAACCCGCAGAGCCGTGATTGGTGAATTGGAAGAAGTCTTCCCAGAACTAATCAAAGTGCCCATAAACAAAGATCATGGCATAACATAAGCCAATAACCTTTGCAGTAACAATGACTGTCTCTATGAATAGGGACAATGATTATGAGGACATCTAGTGGTAAAAAAAAAATTACACACAAAAGTAAAAAAAAATAAAATAATAATAATAAATACACACTTTTAATTAAAAATAAATGACTAGAGATTAAGGTGTTGGGGGCCCTGGGGCAAATCTTATTCTAATATCAATCAGTGTGTGACGACTGGGGTGGGAGGGAATAGATGGAGGGGCGCACTTTGATGCTCTCAGCCTTGGGTGCTGGAGGACCTTGTCCCAGGTCTGATCCTTATCAGGATTTAAAGATTTATACCGTGTGTGTGTGTTCCAAAACTTTTGTGGTAGTGTTCTGTGGACTGATGAAACAAAATTAGAACTGTTTGGGCCCATGGATCAACGCTATGTTTGGAGGAGGAAGAACAAGGCCTATGAAGAAAATAACACCTTGCCTACTGTGAAGCATGGCGGGGGGTCAATCATGCTTTGGGGCTGTTTTGCTTCTGCAGGTACAGGGAAGCTTCAGTGTGTGCAAGGTACCATGAAATCTCTTTAGTACCAGGAGATATTGGATGAAAATGTGATGCAGTCTGTCACAAACCTGAGGCTTGGGAGACGTTAGACCTTTCAACAGGACAATGATCCCAAGAATACCTCCAAGTCCACTAGAGCATGGTTGTAGATTAAAGGCTGGAACATTTTGGAGTGGCCATCGCAGTCACCAGACTTAAATTCGATTGAGAACCTCTGGTATGACTTAAAGAAAGCAGTTGCAGCGCGCAAGCCTAAGAATGTGACTGAACTGGAGGCTTTTGCCCATGAAGAATGGGCTAAGAAACCCGTAGATCGCTGCAAGACACTTGTGTCAAGCTATGCTTCACGTTTAAAAGCTGTTATAACTGGAAAAGGATGTTGTACTAAGAATGAATGTCACTTGGGGGTTGAATAAAACTGATAATGATGTGAGCACAGAAAAGACATTTGTGGTTATTTCATTATAAATGTTATGTTATATTTGTCTGACTTACAAGTGCCTCTTTGATTTAATTGTAAACAAGATGACTGAAATGATCAAAATCAATGTCAAACTGGCCAAAACACTCAATTTCAGTGGGGGTTGAATCATTTTGAACACAACTGTAGTTATCCTACCAACCTTTCGACCAATGTGATATCTTAGGTTACTATTTTCCCTTAATCACAATCAGCTAGTATTGTAAACTTTGCAGTCAAGAAAATATGATTAAAATCAGTGTAACTAACACACAGAAGATCCCTGCCATAAATTAACTTTATCTTCTCCTATCTGATTTAAAAGTGTGAAGCCTCATACATGCACATATCAGGCATGCCACCAGAAAGTGATCAAGACTGTACAGACGCATTGCTAGCCTTTAGGCTAGTTACTATTGTTGCTATGCAGCAAGGAAGGCAGACAGAGTGGTGCACGAGGAGTGTCACAGAGTGGGTGGGGTCAGTGGAGGCGTACGAGAGGAATCGGCGCAGGATACAGCCGGTGTATGGGTGATCCTGCTGCTGCACAAGTTCCCGGCCGTATTAAATACTATTCCCCCTCCAGGCCGCCATGGATGGTGGGGAATGAAATAATTTGGCTTCCAGCAATTGCTGGAATCTGAATTATTATTTGCAGTGTTCTCCTCAGAATTTTTTTTTAGCCGGGTGGCATGAAAAAGTAGACGGGTGGGGAAGTAAGGGCCTTTTCCCACTAGAAAGCGCAATCTCGATGTGATCACACAACCTACAATTTCCACTACCCATGACTGTGGCATATAGCCACCGGGAACTGAGCGCGATTGCAATGTGGAAAAAAAACGCTTGTTCTTAACCTGAATCCGTCCTTAAGTCGGGACGCTGTGCCATTTCTGTCCCCTGTGCTTCCAGTGTCCCCCCTCTGTATCATCTCTGCCCCCCTCTGTGTCTCCTTGTGCCCCCTAATGCAGAGTATGTGCAGCAGAAGCCACTGCAAGTCTCACCTCTTCCATGGCGGCTCCGGGGTAATCGGCGGCGTCCTCTCTCCCTTCACCATTCATCCACTCTTTTTGATTGCGTCATTACGCATCGCTAGTGAAGCCGCTGGGAGGAACATTGAGGGGTGAGAGGACGCCGCTGATTGGCCCGGAGCCACCATGGAAGAAGGTGAGACTTGTTGCGCCTTCCGCTGCGCATACTCTGCATTAGAAAAAGGGGCACAAGAGGTAGTCCCCGGGTTGCATGACGTCATCGTGGCGGGCATTCGTATTGGCGGGTCGTTCGTAAGTTGGCCGTTGGTAACCCGGGGACTACCTGTACTTAGCTGGGGCTTCTTCCAGCAATCTATCAGGTCCCTTGCTGTAGTTTCAATCTGCTCCAGTGTGTTGCTGTCCTCTCCGAAAGATCCCTGACTCTGGCTGCGGGCACGTCTGCACCTCTTTCAATCGTGCTTCTGAGGCCAGGATGATTCTGTGCTTGCGCAGTTCACACATAATTAAACTACACAAACACAGAATGCTCCAGACTACAGGTGCATGAGTGAGAGAGGTGCACAGATGAGACCTTGCATGCACAGTAGCCTGCAACCAGCTGTGGTTGGAGATCTTTTGGAGGGGACAGCAGCAACCTGGAGGGTAGTGTAGCCACAGAAAGGGACCAGATAAGACTGCTAGAAAAAAGCCCTCCCCTCCCCCCAGAGACTGTTTGTTTTAGAGAACAATACTTAGGTTGGCACTTTTTTATATTCTTGACGCTTTCTTTGCCTGGATACACACTTCTCCCCATTAACTTCCCACATTCTTTTAGCGGACTCTCTTTGAAATATGGAGAAGTGATTTAAAGACTGCTCCATGTTTGTTTATGTAGGTGAATTACCTGGCTGCCTGGTGACCAGTGAGCCTGAAAGAGCTAGAGGTCTTCTGCAGTACGGGCCTGCTGGAGTGACTTGTATCAGTAACTGACCTGTCACTGTGTAATGTCACACTGCCGTGCACACTGCCCGTACATTCTGCGTGTAGAGCAAAGATGATTTCTCCTCCCGGGTGTAACGGCTGCTGCTGCTAGTACTGGCTGGAGGAAGTTGTGAGGGGCGGGGAGCACTCGGCTGCCTCTCTGTTTTTACTGGCTGAAGGGAGGAACCAATGGGTAGGAGGGAGGCAAAGAAAGAGCCTTCAGCTACCCGGGACCTAACGCACGCATATAATAAAATGGCTAATTAAGCCACCTGGGCAGCCGCTGACTTTACCCGGGCAGCGCGCCCTGCTAATATGCCCTGGGGAGAACACTGGTTTTAAAAGTAACTTCAGTTCCGTCTTCTGACGGCGCTGAAGTTACTCCCTATGTGCTGCTATAGCCATAATTCCTATTACGGCCTATGGGTGCGCCGGCTCCGCCCAAGTCTCCTGTGCTGGATTCACTGTGTTCGCAGTGGAGAGAACAGTCTCCTGTGCTCGACTGAGTCTGATTGCTAGGTGGATTGCTCATCGTTGCATCGATGGGCTGGTTCGGCTGTGTTTACAGTAGACTTGAAGGGAAGAAAGGGCATAATTTAGTTACTTACCTCAGGAGAGGATTGCCTCTGGATCCTCCTGAGACTCTCCTAGTAACCCTCCTCCTCGCTGTTCCGGTCCTGAGACCCCCACAAGCCCATCGACAGGGCCTTGTCGATGGATCTGTGTCAGCGCAAACAGCTTGTGCCTGCACATTAGCACAGGGCTGAACAAACCTGGCTTTTTCCTGCTGAGCCCGAGTACCAACTCCTTGCTTTTGCACAGTCGCAAGCCACCTGCACAGTGTAATCAAGCTTCGTGGAACTTCGGGGATCCCAGTGCTGGGACGGAAAGAGGACTGGAGTTTGTAGGATCCAGAGGGTTCCCTTTCCCGCGGAAAGTATCTCAATTTTGGCATTTATATCTCCCATATTCACTTGAGGCTACTTTCCCACCAAGACGTTGCGTTTTAGGGGACGTTATGGTCGCATAACGTGCCCCTAACGCAACGCATGGTGGTGTTGAAGTTGGACTTTAAATTGAGCTGCGTTATGCAGCTCTCAAAGCAGCTAGCCAAGTTAGTGATAGGAAGTCCGGATCTTTTTAAGGATTCGGATCAATTGAATCGGATCATTGAAAAGATCCGTATCTTTGACCCGAATCATTTGAATCATTTTACTAGGGAAGCAGACTGGGGGTGAAATGACTAGCAGGACACGACTTTCCCTGCTCTGTACATTCTGTATGTTCCTGTTTCTTCCAGACCAGACAGACATCCACTGTGAATCGAATCTTTCATTGTGATGATCCGGATGATTCGACTCACAAAAAAGATCCGGATCAAATGAACGATTCGTTCATGATCCGGACAACACTACAGTCCCACCAGGAGTCTCCACAGTGCAGTGAATATTAATTAGCCATGTGGCTGGCCGCAGAGGAGGAGGGGGGACCTCCTCCTCCAACATTACTGAGCATGTGCAAACAGTCTAACGTGGCTTAGCCCAGTATAACGTACAGCATGCAGCACTTTGTTTAAACGTGCTGCGTTACTATGTAACCAACGTGCGCACTGTGAACAGCACATTGATTTTACAGTGCTGTGCATTAGGCTGCGTTACTGGCTGCTGTAACGTGGGACTTTAACGTCCCACTGTGAAACCAGCCTTAATCTAGCCTGTGTACAAGGCTTTAAGCATCTCTGGAAGCCTGCAGGAGTGTGACTGTTGCACAGTGAAACACAATGATAAGCCTCCCAGGACAAAATTAAAACAGACGTATTAATCCTTTTATACCCAGTTTTCTCTTAAAAATTATAACAGTGTGGCTATTGGAGCAGATGGGAAACTGAATATATATAACAATATACCTCAACATAAAATTACAAAAAATAATAATAATTGCAGTATTTGTATAGCGCCTTTCTCCCGTCTGACTCAAAGCGCTTGCGAGGCAGCCACTAGAGCGCACTCAGTAGGCAGTAGCAGTGTTAGGGAGACTTGCCCAAGAAACTCCTTACTGAATACATGCTGGCTTGCTGAACAGGCAGAGCTGAGATTTGAACCCAGGTCTCCTGTGTCAGAGGCAGAGCCCTTAACCATTACACTATCCAGCCACAAAAATGTGGGGCAATGCATGATACCATTAAAAGTGAAATCTTTTTATGCAAAGGATGAGGCCCAAAGCCAGTGCTGGATGTTCACATTCTCTGGGCTCTCATTAGAAACAATCACTACATGGTTTCAGGTAAGCTTCAAAATGCCACTGTTTGTGAACACAGTTCCTCTTCGCATTCACGAATGCAAGATGGAACCTTCTAGCATGCAAAGGAGATGCACAAAAGGCCGGCAAATGTGCTGTGCCAAGTGCAGGGGAGCAACGCATATACACTATTAGGGCTGATTCACATAGGCTTCTGCCTGCTTCCAGAGGTGTCTTGTTTGGCTGCAGGCTTTCAGCGGTGATCTGTGGTATCCCGTCTCGATTGACGGGGAAATGAAGACGTGGCAGTTAATTGTCCCTGGGTCGCCTGAAACGATGGAAAAAAGTGGGATCGGAACGCCACGTTCACATAAACGCACGATATAAACACTCTCAATCACTTGAATGAGCGCTTTGTCCTGGACGCCCGCGGTAAACACCCACCAAACGTGCGTGTGAACCGGCCCTTACTGTGGTAAACAGGGCATAGATTTCAATCAGTTGCATCCAGAAGAGGTTAAGAGGTTAGACCCTGCTGGTCTGGAGGAGGTTAGCAAGACAAATACAACCTGCATTCTGCTGAGTGGCGTTCAGAAAAAAAAAGGATTTTTCCTAATAGTTCAAAAGTAAAACTCTACCACATTCATACTTTAGATCTGAATAGACTAGAAAAGCTCAAAGCTCTTTTAGGTTGTATTGCTATTTTATTTTCATCATTTTACTGAAATGTTCAAATTTACATAATTCTGAAACTACCGTTTTCATATTAACCTGTGGTATGCAGATGGATAGTAAAGTGCTGTGTATTCCTGGGCCCATATGCAATTCACTTTTTCACCTGAGTTTTCTCCTAGGAGATAATTTTTTATCTTCGATTTAAAATAACTTCCCATCACTTTTCATCTAAAATAGTACCAAAAAGTAGGCGAAAAAGTACTATCAAAATTATTTTCAATGTTTTCTTGCTTTCTGATTGCTTAAAAGAAATTTTATTAACAAGTTTAAAAATATCACCTAGGAGACAACTCAGATAAGGTGTACCAAGCATCCCCCCCAAGTTATTCATTTCAATTCCATCTTTAAATTCCCAGAATATATACCACTCCCCCATCCTACATAAAATATAGCTTAGAGAAGTTTCTAATCTCCTCCAAAATAAGTATCACCATATACATAAAAACACAAAACATATCCCTATTATCTACTGTGCAAATCCCGGGGGTATATTTCTTCTCTTTCCTCTCCTCTTCTCTCCCCCATGAAACTGACATCACACTATTTTTACTACTACCTCCCTCTATATTTTATCACCCCTTACCCAGCATATCCCTCTAGTACAATATTACATTCACAATAGGCCCCGTCGCGCGCAAGGGGCGGGGCACCCTCCGACTGTATCCCACCCCATTCACACCACACCCGGGCCCACTGGACTGCAGCCCGCACATAAGAAGCCACAGCTAATCAAAATCAAAGTACAGTAGGTAAGCAAGAAATTGGGGAGAAATAAGCATACACATCCTTATATATTTTGATTTCCACGCTTTCTCACCCTGTCTCTTTAAGCCTTAGATGTCATGGAGAGTCTCCCCCCTCTCCCTACCAATTTCAATTCTGCTCTCCCCCAGTGATGGATCACGTCTTCCCTTTATTTCCTCCACCTCCTCCCCCAAAATCCGCGATGCACCACATAGGGGTATCTACATAATCAACAAAACTTAATTCATAACCTGACTGCATCTTATAACATTAATTCATTCATCGTGTCAGATATTAGCTTATCAGCGATAACATGGCTGTTGCTCCCACTCTCCACGACCAGCAAAGCCTAATTCTTACCCTAACTGCACTTTATAACATTAATTCATTCATCATGTCATGTCAAATATTAGTTTATCAACAGTAACTGTAGCTCCAACCCACAAAATTAGCAAAACTTAATTCATAACATGGCTGCCTTTTATGACATTAATTCATTCATCATATCTGATGTCAGTTTACCAGCGGTAGCATAGCTGTTGCTCCCCCCCAAAAAAAAACCCACCCCGCCCTCCCCCTTCCCTCTCCTCTTCAGGCATATGCGTCCAGTTCTTAACCCCTGCGCATAGGTGACTAAGCATACGAATGCATTCTTCTGTGAACTAAGACCCCGGCTTTTAACTTAGCTGTAGGGATAACAGTTGTGCCTGGATGAGTAAATCTGTGAATGCATTTGTTTAAACATTTGCATGCGAGAGTGCGAAGGGTTAATAGATTTTTGCTGTTTTCTAACCACACCCCCTTCAGCACCTCCCTTTACTTAACTTATTTAATGTCCCAACTAGATGTGATGTGCTTGGATATATGTATTTTGTTCTTGTTACTGACCCCTGTGGCTAGGGTCTAATCCAGTGCACTCCCTCCTCCCCTGTATGTGTTTGTCAGCATGCACACAGCTTATGCTGGTGTATGTGCATGGCGCACATGGATACATTACATTAGCTCCCTTGTGCAATTGGTAAGATGCACTATCTGTCCCAGGAGAGGACGTCAGGATGTGTGCTCCTAATCCATTGATAGGTTTGATGCAATGAATGTGTTTGCATGTCTGCACTATGCATGTTACAGGGCTAGAGTTAGGACACCTATGTTTACCTGGGTACTTCTGCGCAGTATAGGTGACTAAGCATAAGAATGCATTATTCTGTGAACTAAGACCCCGGCTTTTAACTTAGCTGTAGGGATAACAGTTGTGCCTGGATGAGTAAATCTGTGAATGCATTTGTTTGAACATTTGCATGCAAGATTGCGAAGGGTTAATAGATTTTTGCTGTTTTCGAGCCACACCCCCTTCAGCACCTCCCTTTCCTTAACTTATTTAATGTCCCAACTAGATGTGATGTGCCTGGATATATGTATTTTGTTCTTGTTACTGACCCCTGTGGCTAGGGTCTAATCCAGTGCACTCCCTCCTCCCCTGTATGTGTTTGTCAGCATGCACACAGCTTATGCTGGTGTATGTGCATGGTGCACATGGATACATTACGTTAGCTTCCTTGTGCGATTGGTAAGATGCACTATCTGTCCCAGGAGAGGACGTCAGGATGTGTGCTCCTAATCCATTGATAGGTTTGATGCAATGAATGTGTTTGCATGTCTGCACTATCCCTCCCCCCACCGTCCAGGGGGATTTTAACTCAGTCCTGGAAATCCATTGTAGCAAAAAAGTGACACAAAAAGCAAAAAGACAAAAACACACAAAAAAAAAAGGAAAAAAAAACCTCTGAAAAAGCAAATATATATATATATATAAAAAGTTTTCCTAGGCAAGAGAAACCAGAAGCTATCTCATTATGCTTCGCTAGTACTTGCGGTTTCGTCGACCACCCTCGACCAAGTCCAAATCTGGATTCCAATCAGGAACTTTAATCGTGTCGATTCCCAGGAAGCGAAACAAATCAGGCAAGTCAGACGGGAATCTTAGAGCAAAAGTCCATTCATTCTTCCTGGTAATCAAGCTAAAAGGGAATTCCCATCTATACGGGGTCCCCTCCATCCTCATGACTTGCAAGATCGGTCATAAGGCCCTTCTCTGCTGTAATGTGCTCATCGTCAGGTCCTGGTATAATTGGATCTCGTTATCTTCATAATCAATCTTTCCCTGTTTTCTTGCCGCCTCTATTATAGCCTCTTTTTCTTGGTAATGATGTATGTGGCATATAACATCTCTCGGTGGCTCTGACGATTTTGGTTGCTGTCTAAGCGCCCTGTGACATCTTTCCATCTTAATTAGTTGATCGGCCGGTCTGCCCAACACCTTATTGAAAAGATTAATCACCGTCTGCGTCAAGTCCTCGGGCTTCACTGCTTCTGGCAGGACCCGTATTCTTATATTATTGCGCGTGGCTCTGTTTTGGATATCTTCCAGTTGGTATCGCAGCGCGCTGTTGTAGGCCGCCTGCTGTTCTTTACCTGTAGCCAGCTCCTGTATTTTTATCCGCATCCCATTCATATCGGATTCCAACCGTCCGATCTTATCATTCGCCTCCTGCAGATTCACCCGGAGCGTTTCTATCTCTGCTTTAGTCGACTGGAGTATCTTTTCCGTTTGTTCCGCCATATCTTGCTTAGTTGGCAGATTCTTTAAATGCCTCCAGATCTCATCCAAGCTCCCCTGCTTCTTAGTCGCAGTATGCGGCGGTGTTGCTGGTAACGCTGATTGCACGTGTTTCTCCGCCATATCCCCAGTTGTAACATCCACTGAGGATTTAATCAGCAAGTCTTTTACCGAGCGCTGTGGAGTCCTTTGTTTCTCCAGTATGTTGTCCTGAGTCGCCTTTCGCTTGCTACGGCCGGTCATCCCCCGTATTAGCAGAGGATCAGAGGTTTCCCTTCCTTAGCGTGCATACTTTCTTCCAGCGAGACTCATGGACCGGGAGGGGCACCAAGACACGCCCCCTACGTCATCACGTCGCGCTCCACCTCCCCCTGGAGAGGACCCATCGGCATGTATGTGAGAATATATATGGGGTGAGGGGGATGTTGGATATAACACTTCGGAAGAGGGAATCACTGGCACTATGAAGAGTGATTAATGGAAAGAAATAGGCAAACAGTTTTCAATCATATAATCACAGATTATTCACTAGCACTGTATTGATTGATAAGAGAAAAGGAAAGATAAATATTGTGTGGTAAATGTTGTATGATTAGGGGTTTAGTAGACACTTGGGAAGGGGAGGGAAGGGATAGTGTGAGGACTGAGAGTGGGAGGGGGGGGGGGGAGAGAGGGAGGAGGGTATAATAGAAGAAATTAAGAAACATTCAACACTAAATTGAACATAGAGGGAAATTAGATGTGTACTAGGATGGGGGTTATTGATTTACTAGACTAAACACGAATTTGTCTGGGGTATAATAGAGACTTGGATGGCGATCCTCACCGACATTGGTAAGTGAAATTGAAGTGGAGTTTAGAATGGGTGGAGTTTAGGATGGGTGGAGTCGGGGGTGGAGGGGGGGGAAGGGGGAGGTGAGGAACAGAGGATTGAGGATAAGAAGAGTACGATGTCGGCGGGGTGACACCATTTAAGTATAGTAGTATATGTAATAAAATAATAGAGTGTGTGACATTGTGCGATGGGTGGAAGGAATAGATACGTAGCAAATTAACATGGGTGATTGAGGTGGAAGAATATCTTGACTCATGATATGAGTTGGTTTGTCTTTTGAGGGGGAAGGGGGAGGAGAGAGGGGGAGGGAGGGAAGACCGGGGTTTTTTTTTTTGTTGTTGTTTTTTTTTGTTTCTTCTCTTCGGATTTTTTGAGTGGAACTCCTTCGTCCCTTAGGATAGGAAAGAGGAGAGGATTGGATCGGGAGGGGGGCTAGGGCCTTTTAGTTAGGACGGAACTTCACCTTACAGGGTAGTGTTACCAACATATAGGGGACATAAATTGTGGACCCCAGAAGGGAATTTTGACCCAATAGGCCTTGTGTAAGGCCTTTGTGGATCAGATCCACAAAAGAGAAAGATGAAAGGATTAGAGAGTGTGGAGAGTAAGAGTGATGATGTGAGGAATGTGAAAGGGATGAATGAACAAAAAATTGGTTGTTTTGGGTGGGTTTGGAAGTTGTGTGTGGGTGAGTGTGGGGGGGTCCGTGTGTTGGGGGGCGGGGGGGGAGAGAGGGAGACGGATGAACCATCTTAAGTGTTTGTCCCTGAATGCCCGTGGCCTTAATATCCCAGAGAAAAGGATAAGCCTTATGAGAGACCTGCATGAACAGCGAATACAGGTTGCATTTATCCAGGAAACTCATTTTAGGGGGCCATCACACCTCAAACTAACAAATTGGAGATTTCCTCAAGCCTTTTATAGCAGTGTGGAGGACGTAAAGAGGAAAGGGGTGGCAATTATCATTTCAAAAGAGTTAGTTACTAAAAATCTTAATATATATCAAGACCCTAATGGTAGATTTCTATTAGTGAAAGGAATATTTAACACACATAAACTCACATTGGGAGCTGTGTATGCACCTAATAGTAAACAAATTGGTTTTTTAGAGCAGCTCATAAGTGAGCTGGAGGGATTTGCAGAGGGGTCGGTGATACTGGGAGGGAATTTCAATTTTACGCTAGACCCTCAGATAGATAGCTCCACTGGAAATGCTTTCCTCCCATATAAGGCAATTAAGAAAGGAAAGGGACTCCTACAGAGGAACTAACTCCTGGACATATGGCGTGTACAACATTCCACTGTTAGGGATTATACTTATTACTCTCCTCCTCACGGGTCCTATTCCCGGATAGATATGTTCTTGGTGTCACATAATCTGCTGTCATTACCAATCAATACAAAAATTGGGGTGATAGCGAATTCGGATCACGCACCAATTTATATGAAGGTAGGATTAAGAGACACCGGCCCAAAATATTGTAATTGGAGATTAAACACCTCCATTATTCAAAAAGAGGAAGTAAAGAAAAAGATAGAGGAGAATATTCAGAACTACTTCGAAATTAATGACACGGGAGAAGTCCCTCATATGACAGTATGGGAGGCGCATAAATGTGTCATTAGGGGGATACTTATACAGGAGGGGAGTAAGATGAAAAAAGAAAGGGAAAAAGATAAAGCTGAGCTATTAAGTAATATTGCACGCCTAGAAAGACAACATAAGATCTCATTAGATAGAGATGTGCTGGGGGAACTGACAGCGGAGAGGGAGAAATTAAGAAACCTCTTGATCACAAGAGCCAAGTATATAGTGCAAAGGTGTAGAAGAACGTTTTATGAACATGGGAATAAAGGAGGGAAGTTATTAGCAAGAGCGTTAAGAACCCAACAAACCGCTAACTATGTCCCATATATATTGGATGCTGCTTCTAAGAAGCACATGAGAAATGAATCTATAGCCCAAGTTTTCAAGGAATATTATGGCTCCCTATATGGACTTCCAGAAATAGAAACGCAAAAAGGAAAGGAACATAGGATAGAGAAAATCAATAAATATATAGCTTCCTCAGGCTTACCATGTATATCAGTAGAAGAAAGGGAAGAGCTGGATAGACCGATTACAGCGGAAGAAATAAAACAGGCAATAGCACAAACCCCATTGGGAAAATCCCCTGGACCGGATGGTTTTGGGATCGAGTATTATAGGCAGTTTGGTGATACTCTGGGACCACATCTGGTGAAGGCACTGTGTACTCTGGCGGAGAGAGGGGACAATAGGGGAAGATTGGGTAGAGATAGCTTGGAGTCTCATATTACAGTGATACATAAAAAAAATAAAGATCCAGCAAACTGTACAAGCTATAGACCTATCTCGCTATTAAATGTTGACCTGAAGCTGTTTGCAAGAATTCTTGCTAGACGTTTATCCCAGGTTGTCCCGGGTTTGATATACTATGATCAGACAGGGTTTGTACCTGGAAGAGAGGCAAGGGACAACACTATTAGGACCTTGATCCTAATGAGATATGCAAGAGCCCGGTCCATTCCTGTCATGTGCATCTCGACGGATGCCGAGAAGGCGTTTGACAGGGTGGAATGGGACTTTATCAAACAGATTTTAAAGCAAATTGGGCTGGGAGATAGGATGAGAGCATATGTTATGGCTCTCTATTCATCTCCTGGGGCCAGGATTAAGATAAACGGGATATTATCGGAACCCTTAGAAATAAGGAATGGGACAAGGCAGGGTTGTCCCCTCTCTCCGCTAATTTTTGCACTGACCTTGGATCCTTTACTGAGATATATTAGGGGAAATTAAGACATAACAGGGATAAAGATAGGAGGGGGGGTCCATAAAATCGCTGCTTACGCGGATGACCTCCTGTTTTTCCTTACTCAACCTAGAATTGCGCTACCCTGTTTACTCACAGAATTTAAGAAATACGGGATCCTATCCAACTTTAAAGTAAATTGGGATAAATCTGAGGCCTTAGGAGTAGGGATGAGCTTAGAAGACATAAATTCCATGAAAGAGAGCTTCCCAATAAGATGGGTCTCAAGGATCCTGACTTATTTGGGGGTAAAAGTGGCAGCCAATTCAAGGGATATTATACAATCCAACTATAAAGAGATGGAGAGGGAAATAGACAAAGATTTAAAGAGATGGAATAAGCCTGAATTTTCTTGGCTGGGGAGGGTGAGCATATTAAAAATGAATATTTTGCCGAGACTTTTATATCTGTTTCAGACCCTCCCAATTGCAATACCATCATCTTTCTTTCAAAACGTCAGAAGAAATTTCTTAAGGTTCATATGGAGGGCAAAACCTCCTAGAATAGGTTTTAAGTTATTGACACAACCTAGACAGAGTGGAGGGTTAGCAGTACCAGACCCCCAATTATACTATGCGGCCTCCATCCTTAGTAGGATTGTAGATTGGCACTGCCCCACACAAAGCAAGAGGTGGGTCGACCTGGAACAAGAGTTGGAAAATATACCGTTAAGAATTATACCTTGGACGGGTTTAAAATACAATCCCACCCATATGGGATATGGGAAAAATGGGTTGAATTTACGGAAACAGAGAGATATAGGAAGATCCTGGGAGGTGGAAACTAAGACGATTAGGCCAGGACGGGACAATCTGAATGAGAGGCCCTAGCGGGTCCTATCATCCCCCCCCCCCTCCCCGAGGACTCCCTATGACTTATGAATGAGAAGGATGGAAGGTGTGAGTGAGGTATGAGAGGTATGGGTTGTATTAATTAAGATGGAATATATTATGGATGATTACGGTAAATATACGGTAAATATAGAATGTATTTGGTACTCTTGGAATCCATTGTGTTGCCGAAGGGGGAGGGGGGTGGAATAATTGATATTTGCATATTTTGTTATATATTTAACCACTTTACCCCCGCCCGTACGGATTTCTCCGTCCCTTTTTCCATCCTTTAACCCCCAGGGACGGAGAAATCCGTACTTTCCGCGTTCCCGACGCTATCCGCGCTCCCGCTCGTAAACACGCCGCCCGCCGCTAGTAAACACGCCGCCGCCCGCTCGCCCGGAGATCAATGAATGGGAAAATCCATTCCCGTTCGTTGATCTAAGCCCCGCAATGATCCGCTGCTCTCCGATGGGCAGCGCGATCATTGTGAAAAATAACAAACACTCACAGCCTCCTTATACTTCCTGCGAGCGTCCGGAAGGAATACACAAAAAGTTACTGTTGCCATCTTGTGGCCAAATAGTAAAACTACACCCTAAGCATTTTTCACATAGAAATAAATGAGGGTTACACAAAAAATTAACTCATTACCTCCCACACTCCCCATTTTTTTTTTTTTTGTAATTAAAAAAAAAATCAAAAATTTACTATTAAAAAAATACATAAAAAGTTACCTTAGGGACTGAACTTTTTAAATATTTATGTCAAGAGGGTATAACACTGTTACTTTATAAACTATGGGCTTGTAATTAGGGATGGACGCAAAACTGAAAAAAATGCACCTTTATTTCTAAATAAAATATTGGCGCCAAACATTCTGATAGGGACATAATTTAAACGGTTTTATAACCGGGACAAAAGGGCAAATACATTTCATGGGTTTTAATTACAGTAGCATGCATTATTTAAAAACTATAATGGCCGAAAACTGAAAAATAATTATTTTTTTCCCACATTTTTTCTATTTTCCCATTAAAACACATTTAGAATAAAATAATTCTTGGCATAATGTCCCACCTAAAGAAAGCCTAATTGGTGGCGGAAAAAACAAGATATAGTTCATTTCATTGCGATAAGTAATGATAAAGTTATAGACGAATGAATGGAAGGAGCGCTGAAAGGTGAAAATTGCTCTGGTGCTCAGGGGGTAAAACCCCTCAGTGGTGAAGTGGTTACCGTATTTTTCGGACTATAAGACGCTCCGGACTATAAGACGCACCTAGGTTTAAAGGGCAAAAACCAGGAAAAAAAAAATATACTAAACCTAGGTACGTCCATGGTCCAGGAGTGTCTAATGGACCTTTCCTCCAGCCAAGATGACCCTGTCTAAGTTACACTACCAAGCTACACTAACCCTTGATACCCCCACAAACTATACTAAACGTCACTTACCTCTGCAACCCCCCCCCCCCCCAGGCCAGCTACACTACACAAACCCCTGCTCCCCCCATCCCATCCCAGCTACACTGCATTACATTACATAAACCCCCCTCCCAGCTACAGTAACTAACCACAACAGTTATATTGCATGATATCTCACCAGCCTGGGTGGCAGTAGCTGGGTGCTGTCTGGGGGTCCAGGCTGGTCCAAATGAGGTGTGCAGTGGGTCGGCAGCAGCAGCGTGATCCATGGTGGCTCCAAGCGGCAATAGCCATGGTAATGATCTGCAATGTGGCCCTTTGATCATGTCCGGTCATTGGCATCATCCCCGCAACAGTGCGATCCCCAGCCGGTGGTTCCAAGCGGCAATCGCCGCAATAATCGTCCGCAATGTGGCCCTTTGTCATTGGCATCATCCCCGCAGCAGCGCGATCCCCGGCCGGTGGCTCCAAGTGAGATATGAGTAGCAACTGTAACTATCCTCCCCGCTGGCCCTTTGATCTCCTTCATTAATCACGGGCGTCATCAGCGCGATCCCGACGGACACATGCCTCTTCAGCCGCTATAGCGGCAGAGTCCTCAGGGGCTTCCGTACTTCCTAGTTCACTTGCGTCACCCCATGACCCGCATGCGCTGCGGGTCATGGGGTGACGCAAGTGAACTAGGAAGTACGGAAGCCCCTGAGGACTCTGCCGCTATAGCGGCTGAAGAGGCATGTGTCCGTCGGGATCGCGCTGATGACGCCCGTGATTAATGAAGGAGATCAAAGGGCCAGCGGGGAGGATAGTTACAGTTGCTACTCATATCTCACTTGGAGCCACCGGCCGGGGATCGCGCTGCTGCGGGGATGATGCCAATGACAAAGGGCCACATTGCGGACGATTATTGCGGCGATTGCCGCTTGGAACCACCGGCTGGGGATCGCACTGTTGCGGGGATGATGCCAATGACCGGACATGATCAAAGGGCCACATTGCAGATCATTACCATGGCTATTGCCGCTTGGAGCCACCGGCCGGGGATCGAGCTGATCGGGCACAAACAAAGAAGATCAAAGGGCCAGCGCTGCAGATCATTACAGCGGCTGCTGCCGCTTGGAAACAGTGGATCTCGCTGCTGCTGCTGTAGCCCGCTGCACACCTCATTAAGATCATTTACAGCAGGAAAGAAAGACGCGCCAGAATAAGTAAGACTGCTACATTCGGACTATAAGACGCAGTCACTTTTTCTCCCTACTTTTGGGGGAGAAAAAGTGCGTCTTATAGTCCGAAAAATACGGTAAATGTTTGTGATAAATTAATTTATTTGTTAAAATATGACACATTTTGTAAAAAGGTACTGGAACTTTGGTGATTAAATGGAAATGATAAATAAAGTATAAATATATAAAAAAAAAATATCACCTAGGAGAAAACTCAGAAGAAAAAGTTAATTGCATATGGGCCCTGGTGTAGTTTTATATCAATATCCTTTAAAAGCAAGTTACTGTAAATTCTACTACAAATGTTCCAATACTGCCACCTAGCGGGCATCCAATGGTGCAGCAAATTAGTATTTTCTGTTGTTTTAAGCCCCTCTCTATCCACCAGCTGTGGCTCAGGTGTCACATTATCACCCTCAGTTTGTCATCTATGAGTAAAGCTTATTTATATCAAAAATAGACTGGCAACTAGAGAATGGTTTCATTCTGTTTCTGTAAAGTTGTTGGTCTCTAAAAAGCAACACACATTGCCACATTTAAGTTGTGCTGTTAAGAGTATACATTGTAACATCTTACAGTAAGCATATTCCAAACAAAACAGAAACAACACTCATAAAAATTATACTCTATTGAGGAAATGTAAATTGCAGGAAAAAAAAACACGTTTCTAGCAAACTACCTCTTTTAACCACTTCAGGACTCAGCCTTTAACCCCCCTTAAGGACCAGCGCTGATTTCGCTGATCTGTGCTGGGTGGGCTCTACAGCCCTCAGCACAGATCAAATAACAGGCAGAGCGACCAGATCGCCCCCCTTTTTTCCCCACTAGGGGGATGATGTGCTGGGGGGGTCTGATCGCTCCTGCATGCGTGTGGGTGGCGGGGGAGGGGGGGGGGGGGGGCGGCACCTCAAAGCCCCCTCCACGACAGGATTACCCCTCTCCCTTTTCTCCCTCCCTGCCCCGGAGATCGGAGGCTGCACAGGAACGGATCTGTCCTGTGCAGCCTCTAACAGGCTCCTGCCTGTCATGTGACAGCGATCCCCGGCCGCTGATTGGCCGGGGATCACTGATCAAGTACAACGCTGCTACTGTTAGCAGCGTTGTAAAAAGGTAAACAAAGTGAATTATTTCCACTTGTGTTTACATTTAGCCTGCGAGCTGTGATCGGCAGCCCGCAGGCTATTCACAGAGCCCCCCGCCGTGAATTGACAGGAAGCAGCCGCTCGCACGAGCGGCTGTTTCCTGATTAATTAGCCTGCAGCCGGCAACGCAGATGTGCGTCACTGGTCCTGCAGCTACCACTTTGCCGACGCGCGTTATGAGTGCGCGGTCGGCAAGTGGTTAAAAGAAAAGCAACATAGATGAGGCATATAGGGAATTATACCAAAAATGGATTAATAGAGAACACACTATTATCACTCATCAGTTATTACCAATACACCTCTCACATACCCACACACTCACAACTAGTGCATAATGCATGTCAGGGAGGCTGAAAAGAAAACAAGAGATGCGATTTTGTGTATTTTCAAATCACACGGCTAGTTCCCCCCCCCCCCCCCCCCCATCATACTGTATGCAAATCACTTGGGTTTCCTATGGAGCCACAAAGGCACGTATTTTCATGTGTGTTTATATCTTTTAATATTTTCTCTTGATGAAAAAGCAGTTTATTAAACATGAAAACACATACAAAAACGCAAATTCAAAGACACAAACATAGAGAACAAACACATAGATGGACAAGCCAGAAAACACATGGTTTCTGCTCAGACAAGGGTGCTTCCAGCCCAATCATTTAGCCCTGTTCATATCAGCACAAAGGAATTACTGTCAGAGGTTTTGAAAACATAGTCTAAGAAAAGACCTGCACAATCTATATTTGCATGCATCAGGACTCGGTCACCACCAAATATGAAAATAACCAAGAAAAAAATTGCTAAAGTACAAAGCTAAGAATCAAAAATTCTATGGCCAGTGTGCAGACTGGCAATCCAATACACTTAAAAGAGTGTGCTGCACTAATCAGACCACGTGCAAAATGAATTACCACTGTTTATTGGGCTTATAAGTCATTTTAGACATGCAAAGTTGCCTAAAAGCAAACCTGAAGCGAAAATAAACTTATGAGATAATGAATTGTATGTGTAGTACACACAATAAATACAATATTAGAAGCAAAGAAAAGGGTCTCATATTGTTTTTCAGTACAGAAGGGTTAAAAAGCTTCAGTTATCTATGCAAAAGAGCTTCTCTGAGCTATTCGACCCACTGGGTTGAATACAGTCCTGTTTTCTGAAGCACTTAAACAGCCAAGAAAGTGAGTGACAGCTTGAGATAAGGTTTTCCTACATGAGAGTTCAAAGGGTTGTTGTTTCTACTTTATTTTATAGCTTGAAAGAGAGTACTGCAACTATGACAGTATGATGCAATGTTATAAAAAAGCTACAGTATATAACTGAAAATAAAAATATGAAACTCTGTCTTACCTACTAATGTTCTATTACTTATCCATACTACATATACTCACCACCTTCTACATGTACAGACTGCAGAGGTGTTTGCACACATGTACTCTGACAAGGGAAATCATCTGGAAAACACTGTATGCTGCTACAAGCAATATATATATATATATATATTATACAGTATAATCTCGTTATAATAAACTCTGGTATAGTAAACATTCGGGTATAGTGAACAACCTCTCCAGGTCCTGGCCAATCTCCATTCTAAGTCTATGAGAGCAACGTCTGGTATAATAAACCCGGATATAATAACATTTCTGTTATAGTAAACATGTATTTTGACCCCTACATGATGCTGACTATGGATATAGTAAAAAGGACATGCGTTATATGATGTCAATGTGAAACTTATAGTCTGCTACTCTCTTCAGACTGGTTGCAAGTGAGTTGATGCCTGATAACATTTGTAAGACGAGGAATGGCACCAACGCTGGATATACAGTACAGTACAAATAAGCAGCATGGGGAAAATGAGGAATAATGTGAACATAAACAAAAGAGGATGCAGCATTACTACTTCCACTTTGCAATCACCGATAAAAAGTATCATCACAGCCCTCCCACGGGATTGTACTCACACCCTGGTATCTCTTCCCTTGTTAGAGATTACGCTCCTAGTAGCGTGTGGAGCGCAGTACAGGCTACTTTCACTACGGTAGTAGTGCAGATCAGAGTGGGCAGTCTAGCTGCTGCAAGTCCCAGTCACAGAGGTATCGGATCCACTAACAAGAAGTGAGTGGCTGCTTCTATTCAGTGACGGCTGCAATTTTTAAAGAGCCCTGGATCAGAATCAGAATCAGAATCAATTTATTTTCGCCAAGTAAGTTTGCACCTACAAGGAATTTGTCTTAACAAACACAAACAAAAACAATACAAGGACAGACAGTGTGAATATTACAAGTTAAGGACATTATAAGTATAGTGGCAGTAAGCAATGTGAGAATTGTTAATGTTTAGTTCTGTGCTGATTACTTTCAGTCCTAGCAGCTCTAACGTGGTTCAGCATTAAGTATGGCTACCGCTTGAGGAAAAAAACTGTTTCTGTGTCTAGAGGTTTTGGTAGCGATTGACCGGAATCTTACTCCTGAAGGTATGCGCTGGAAGATGGAGTGAGCTGGGTGAGAGGGGTCAGAGGCAATTTTGGATGCTCTCTTTCTGCACCTGCTAGTGTAAAGATCCTGCAGGGAAGGTAAGCTACAGCCAATTATCCTTTCCGCTGATCGGATGATGCGCTGCAGCCTCCCCTTTTCTAATGCTGAGCAGGAGCCGAACCATACAGTCATGGATGATGTTATGGTGGATTCGATGATTGCAGTGTAGAACTGCACCATTAGATTTTGAGGTAGGCCAAACTTTTTCAGCTGCCGCAGATGGTACATTCTCTGTTGTGCTTTCTTGACAATAGTGGCGGTGTTGTTGTCCCATTTTAAGTCGTTTGAGATCGTGGACCCAAGAAACTTGAATGACTCCACTTGGGTTATTGTGGATCCATTTATGGTTAAGGGGAGGTGCTGGGGGGGAGATCTCCTAAAGTCTATTATCATCTCCATGGTTTTGAGAGCATTTAGTTCCAAGTTGTTGCTGCTGCACCAGGAGGAAAGCTGTCCCACCACATGCCTGTATGCAGACTCATCCCCGTTTTGAATGAGACCAACAACTGTTGTGTCGTCTGCAAACTTCAGAACCTTAACAGATGGATCTGTGGAGATGCAGTCATTGGTGTAAAGTGAGTACAGCAGTGGGGAAAGCACACAGCCCTGGGGTGCACCAGTACTGACTGTCAGAGAGCTTGATGTGAGTTTACCAAGTCTAACACGCTGTCTTGTGTCGGTTAAGAAGTCGGTTATCCATTTGCAGAGGGATTCAGGTATGTGTAGCTGGGAGAGCTTGCTGTGCAGCAGTGATGGAATTATGGTATTAAATGCAGAGCTGAAATCTATAAATAAAATCCTGGTGTAGGTTCCTGGGGTGTCTAGATGCTGTAGTACATAATGCATACACATGTTCACGGCATCGTCTGCGGATCTATTAGGCCTGTAGGCAAATTGCAAAGAGTCCAGCAGGGGATCTGTGATGGATTTCAGATAAGTCATTATCAGTTTTTCAAATGCTTTCATGACCAGTGATGTCAGGGCAACAGGCCTGTAATCATTTAAACATGTAGGTTTTTGTTTTTTTTTGAATTGGTACAATAGTTGCGCTTTTAAAACAGGCAGGAACAATCGAGAGTTCTAGAGATGCTTTGAATATGTCTGTAAATACAGGCGCTAATTGGTCGGCACAGAGATTCAAGCATTTTGCAGACACAGCGTCTGGTCCCATTGCTTTCCTGGTGTTTTGTTTTTTAAAGAGTCCATTTACATCTGATTGGCATATTGTTAGAGCATGCACATCTGGGGACAGGTCAATAGATTGTGTCTGGCCTCCTGTGTTGTGTAGTTGCTGAGGCACCGCAGGGGGTGGAGACGTTGGCTGGCAGGAAGAGTGTTCAGTTTGCCTGTGGCAGAGATGCAAATTGACTTGTTGTGTTTGGCTTTTGTTGGTAGTGTCAAACCTGCAATAAAATGTATTCAGTTAATCTGCAAGCTGCAGGTTATGTAGTGAGGGGGGAGGAGATTTCCTCCTGTAGCTGGTAATTTCATGTAGAGATTTCCATATTGTGGATGAGTCGGCGTTAGAAAATTTTTCCTCAAGTTTTTGAGAATAATCTTTTTTTGCGTCGGTAATGGCTCTCTGCAGTTTGTATTTCGCAGCTTTGTAGAGGACTTTATCGTCTGTACGATATGCCCTTTCTTTATCGAGGCGCAGCTTCCTAAGATGTGATGTAAACCAGGGTTTATCGTTATTGTACCTGGTATACTTTTTTGTGGGGATGCAGGACTCTTCACAAAAGGTAACATATGATGTCACAGCGTCAGTGTATTCATTTAGGTCACTGGAGGATTCTTTAAATAAATTCCAGTCAGTTAAATCAAAGCAGCTCTGCAGTTTTTCTACAGCTTCACTAGTCCATTTCTTAACTGTGGTCACTACAGGTTTGGCAGTTTTTAGTCTTTGGATGTATGTTGGGATAAGCTGTATAACAGCATGATCAGAGTTCCCCAAAGCTGCAATGCTGACAGAGTGATATGAGTCCTTAATCGTAGTGTAACAGTGATCTAGTGTCTTACCTTCTCTAGTTGCGCTTGTGACGTGTTGCCTGTATTTGGGGAGTTCTTTGGAAAGGTTAGCACTGTTGAAATCCCCTAGTATGATAAAAAAAAGAATCTGGGTACTCCCTTTCCACCTCAGTGATTTGATCTGCGAGATCTTGGAGCGCAGGCTGCATACATGTTTGTGGAGGGATGTACACAGCAGCCAAAATAAATGAAGAAAACTCACGGGGTGAATAGTAGGGTTTGCAGTTTATGAAGAGTGTTTCCAGCCCAGCCGAGCATGTCCTCTTAATAACTGTAACATCCGTGCACCATCTATCATTAATATAGAAGCAGAGTCCTCCACCTTTGGTTTTGCCAGAAGTAAGTGGGTCCCGGTCAGATCTATAGAGTGTAAATCCATTAATCGGCAGAGCGTTGTCTGGAATAAGCTCAGATAGCCAAGTTTCTGTGAAGCAAATAGCCGCAGAGAGATAAAAGTCCTTCTTTGTTCTGATCAGTAGTTGAAGCTCATCTAGTTTGTTGCATATGGACCTGACATTAGAGAGTATGATTCCAGGTAGTGGAGAGCGCAGTCCTCTGCGTCGAAAGCGAGTCTGGATCCCGGAGCGTTTGCCTCTTCTTCTAAGCCTCACTGCCTGGTTCAGCACTGTAGCTCCACTGGTCAGAATCCCCAGAAGATCAAGAATAGATGAAATATCCAGGGGTAGATTATATTTAGCTAAGTTCTGAATGCTCAGTAGTTGTTCACTGGTAAAGGTTATCCGGGTTGGGTTGCACAAGGCAATGTTGAAAAACAAAAATACATAAAACAAACATAGAAAGACAGAGCAAGCTGCCGAGGCTGCCATCTCCAGGCGCCTCCTCTTGATACTGTACCAGAAATGTATCCTGCCTGGCTGTGCAGCCCTAAGGTATACTTAACCTTGTAGTCTACCAAATGCCCAAGTAGTTGTACTTTACCTCCGATGGGAGAACAGAGTTGCTCCTTTGCAGCATATTTCTAGGACAATTTCTAATATAGTAAATTTCTGGTAAGTAAACCACTTTGTATTCATCTGTAATTCTTCTATGTGGAAGAGTCACATGCTGGAAGTAAAATGTAAAGAATATTAATATGAGATATGCCGATGATACCACTCTGATGGCTGAAACCAAGGAAGAATTGAAGAGCCTAGTCATGATTGTCAAACAAGAAATTGCTGAAGCTGGTCTACTGCTTAAAGGGAATCTGAAGTGAAAATAAACTGGCATGCAAAAGTACATGTTCACAAAAAGTCAGAGTTGACTAAACGGATGACAACACACACACACGCGCGCACACACACACACACACACACACACACACACACACACACACACACACACACACACACACACACACACACACACACACACACACACACACACACACACACTAGATGGATTACAGTGATTGGGAGACTCAGTTTGACATGGATTATGGTATGGGGTGTGAATAAAAAAGTTTTATTTTTGCATTAGGTAAAATAAAAAAAATGCTTTTAATGATTTCAAGCTGTTTTGCTATTAGGAAAGTGTCTAGGGAATACTGCGGATTCCAGAATATAGGATAGATTGGATTTCAGTACTTTTTCCTGGACCCCGAAGGGGAAAAGGGAAGGTAGATATAAACAGCTGTAGGCATGAGGTTGAGAGATTCATCATTGGGACAGGAAAACTTTCTTACCCATAGGTGTCACTGTGCAGTCCATTCTGGGGTTATTTCCCTGGTCCACACTCTAGAAGCAGTGCAGGGGGTGAATGTTGGCCTTTATTCATGTACCATTTTTTCAGACACACTTTTTCTCCCTCAGAAAAAGGGGAGAAAAAGTCACAGTGTCTAATAGTCCAAATACAGGTAGTGCCACGTCTTACGAATGCCCGCCGTTGTGAACTACTGCCTGCCGCAATGTTGGGGACTCCCTGTACTGTCCCAGTGTCCTCCTTGGCTCCTCCCGTGCAAAGTTATGTGCAGCAGGAGCATGTCTCACCTGATCCGAGGGTGCCTGCGGCTCTTCCCCTAGTGCCAGTCGCGTGGAAAGACGAGATCAAGAAAAGCTGGCTCTGTCGGAAAAGTGAGGAAGAGGAGATGCCCCTGGTCACTGTTTGCACCCTTGGATCAGGTGAGACATGTCCACTGCAAATTACTTTGCATAGGGGGAGCGGAGGAGGACACAGGGAGACAAACGGAGGACACAGAAATAAAGACAGAGGACACGGGGACCCAGAAGGACACAAAGGGGCACAAGGGGGACAGAGGTAGACACAGGAGGACACAATGGGGATAGAGGAGGATACGGGGATACACAAGAGGTACAAGGTGGATAATTTGGGGAGAACATCCATAAAACACCTCGGCACCATGGACACACCAGGTTTAAAGTTTTTTACACATCCTATATAATAAAACCCTAATGTCCCTGCGTCCGTCCCTGTGTTAGTGCTTTTTTGCACTGCACATGTGCAGGGACAGACGCAGAGACACTGTGGAGAGTCGGAGGAGGGCGGCGGTATTAGTTACAGACGTAAGTCACTAGTAGACATATAAATATATATATACACACAATTTCTTCTATACAGCATCACCTGTTTATAGTATTTCCTCCTTATTGTATAGGAGTGAGCAGATGTCACTCTGATAGCATTATGCAATGGACAGGAGTCTAACGTTCAACAGTGATAGTGCAATCAATTGCGACTGAATCATAATACCAGTTTGCAAAGATACAACCTCATACCTAAAATTAACCTACACTGTGTTAAACCATTGCCTCTAGATTCACATTAATGTACCATTCTCCAGCTCTTCGGTGGATAACAACTTTTTATGCATAAAGATGTGAAAACCCATAACCAAACTGGTGAGTAAAAATGAAACAAAATGTGAATGTATGACAGCACAATCAAGCGCCAACCAAAGTTACTGACATTTAGTAAATTAGAAGAAAGAAGTTTTGAATCAGGATGATACCATTTATTGGCTAACTTAGAAGAAAAGGAGTAAACTTTAGGCTATGAAGCCTTCCTCAGACTCGATTCTTGTGTGCAGACAACATGTAGAACACACAGCTTATATAATTAGAAAACTCAGCAGGGCAAGTTTTACTTGCTAGTTCAAGTTTAAAGTTAAAGACAGCAGCAGTAGCCATCCCTATTCCCCAAAGGTAGGAGGCTGGGTAGATTTCAATATCAGAATTATACACTTCTTGGCATAATATAGAATCAGATAAACTGTGCTCTGAGTTATAGCATGATGTGATTCTATGATTTCTTTTTATAGAGATCAGAATGGGGGAATACTGCAAGACCACTTCTAAAGTGCCTTTGGACAACTTGTTAGTTCTTAATGGCACTTAATATTTATTGTGAAAAAAATAATAAACCAATAGGACTTTGCTTATTACTTCATGTGGTTACAGTATTCCTTACCAGTCAATATATTGTAATTATTATTGCAGTTAAGCGGGGGTTCTCTCCCCATAATGCATTGGGATTCATTTATGAAAAAGAAAGGTTTATGAGCTTGCAAATACCATAAATCATATTTAGTCATTCACTGGAAGAAGTCTCATACCGAAGAATAATAAACTCCCTTATGTAACCAATGCACCATTTCATCTGGCAAAGGTAAAGAATATTAGGTGTGTGGCTAACGATGCATTACTGAAAAGACATTTGCATATGAGGGCTCTTATGTAGCTGATAAATGTATGTATTTAATGTTTCCAGAGTCATAACAGAGAGGATGCAGATTATCTTGTTTGGAGAAATCATCTTGTGTTTACCTTTGCTTTCTCATATGTCGCCAGTGGAATTCTTTAAAGGAAGGAGATACTCAGTGTATGTTCGTATACAACTGATTAAAGACCAATAAGGTAATGACAGCTTGTGAAAGAGGCAGCTCCAATAACACTGAGGAACTCAGAGGATCCTGGCGTGCCTTTTTATAAGTGCAAGCATTCCAATAAGTATCATTAGCGTATTAATCAGGAAACTGCAAAGGCAGCTTCAATCACAATGCAGCAAATGCCTAGCCAATGAGACCACATTATTAAATTATCTTTACTGTAATTTTCTTTCCTGTTACAAAAGTTTGGTGAATGATAACATAAGAGAAATCACTATGACACATTTTCATATAATTTCATTAATTAAGGCATTGTTATTATTATGAGATAGCCAATAGGTAACCCAATGTATGACGTGGCTCTGTATCCTCTGAGATGAATTAGTAAAATAGGATTCATACATATAAGAGAAATATGGATGCCACGTTCTTAGAGAGCTTCGGCATGAAGAAAAGCCATGGGATCTACACATACATGTTTACATCAGAGGGAGGCCTGGCAAGGGATGAATGATGCACATAATTCATTGGCCCATATGCAATTAATTTTTCACCTGAGTTATCTCCTAGGAGATAAATTTCATCTTCTCTTTAAACTAAATTTTCAGCATTTTACAATTGAATATGTATCCACAAGTTGGTGAAAAAGCACTATCAAATTTATTTAGAGTATTTTTTTTTTTTTTTTTTTTTTTTGCTTGCTGGAGACTTAGAAGGAATTTTATGACAAGTTGTGAAAATATCACCTAGGAGAAAACTCAGGTGAAAAACTCAGTTGCATTGTGGCCATTATCTCTGCACAACGCTTAACATTTCAGCACACATGGAGACTGCAGTGTTAGGTTTTAAAAGTATTAGCTCAGTAATGCAAGTATACTGCCTTATTGATCATTATTTTAAAAACATTTAACCTCCCTGGCGGTAAGCCCGACCTGAGCTCAGGGTAGGAAAAATGAGCTGCGAGCGGTAAGCCCGAGCTCAGGTCGGGATTTACCTTATTTACATGTGGATTTGGAGTCCCGCGCGATCGCTGCTGCGCAGCAGGACTCCAGCATCTCCCCCTGGCTCTCCCCAGCCTGTCTGTGTCTTTCGCTGGCCACTGGAATCCCCATAGCCCCGCTCTTGTGGACCCGGCGGCCAATCAATGTGGGGGTGCGGCGTGACATCACCGGGGGCGGGCCAAATTTTTAAAGTGGCTCTGAAGAGTTGCACAGGGCAGAAGAAATACGAAGAAAAAAAAGCGATCTGCATGTGGTTTTTTTTTTGTGTATTTAGAGAAAGACCTAATACTAGGACTGATCAGTGGCAAAAGGCGACAAGGCCGCCAGAGAACACGTTGGCTTGATACCACCAAAGCTGACACAGGATTGAGCTTAAGGCAACTGGCAGAAATGGCACAAGATCGGACAGCATGGAGAGAGCTAACCCATAGAATCGCCAAGAGTCGGACACGACTGAATGGATAACATCATCATATATCTATCTATCTATACACACATATATATATATATACATATATATATATATATATATATATATATACATACATACACTGTGTGTTTTTTGACTCATAATTCCATACAGAAATGCACCGCCAGGGAAGTTAAACTACACTTACTCTGTGATTTTGTATAAGATCATCATCATATGCAGAAGGTCATGATAATTGTACCTTTGCTTTTCAAGTCGAAGTCAATTCATTTATTTTTTTATTTGAGCAAGAGAAAAGGGTTGACATCTTGTTCAGGCTTTATAGCTGTGTGTGTCTGGGAGATTTCCCTAACAGAAAGTTAGTGGAAATCTTCCCTTCAACATTTACGACCAAAACAGGTGCTTTTTAAGGAGATTTGTGGTATGCATCTCTAGGGAAATTTGGTGTATGGAAGCCGATATAATGTATATCAGTACAATACTCTTACCAACATGCCAATAGATTGGCCTTGTCAAGCTTGTTTCAGTTGGTGATACTGTGCTTATTCTCCTTTGTGCCCTTAAAGAGAATCTGTATTGTTAAAATCGCACAAAAGTAAACATACCAGTGCGTTAGGGGACATCTCCTATTACCCTCTGTCACAATTACGCCGCTCCTCGCCGCATTAAAAGTGGTTAAAAACAGTTTTAAAAAGTTTGTTTATAAACAAACAAAATGGCCACCAAAACAGGAAGTAGGTTGATGTACAGTATGTCCACACATAGAAAATACATTCATACATAAGCAGGCTGTATACACCCTTCCTTTTGAATCTCAAGAGATCATTTGTGTGTTTCTTTCCCCTTGCAGCTATCTTCCACTGAAGTATCAGGCTGTTTCTTCCTGCAGAGTGCAGACAGCTTTGCCCTTGTCTGTAATTCCTCAGTATGTGAAAGCCCAGCCAGCTCAGAGGAGGATTTATCCAGCTTGTAAAAGATAAGAGAGAAGCTGTCCTAATCTAAATAATACACAGGCAGTGTGCAGAGAGGGGCCTGGAGGAGGGAGATGCATCACAGAACCACAACACTGAAGAACTTGGCAGCCTTCCAGACACCGGCTGACAAGTCTGACAAGAGAGAGATAAGCTGATTTATTACAGAGACGGTGATAGTAGAAAGTGCTGCAGTAAGCCAGAACACATTAGAATAGCTTTTGGAACTTGTAGGATGATAAAAAACAGGATGCAATTTTTGTTACGGAGTCTCTTTAACCCTAATAGATTCCCCAAAGCAATTTCCTGTGCCGTATGCGTAACACTAACCTATCTACCTAACAGAATTCCCCTACTAATACATAAATCTAATCACCCTAACACGGATCCCTCTCTGAAGCCAAAGCCTAAAACCCTCATCTTCCTACTTAATACATTCGCCTTCCTGACACCTAATTCTATCAACTGAACATGAACCCCCCCCCCCCCCCCATTCATTAACACTCTTAAAAAAATTAACTAAAACCAACTTGATGCACAGGGTTTGTCCTCTTTAGTGTCTGTTGTGATGTTTTGGTTACAGTGTATACAAAACAAGCCAAAATGACTCCCCTAGCACACAATAACCTGGACTGGTTGTTTCCAGCTATCTGAGAGCCAAAACTCTGTGCTAATGGCCTAGTGTTACCCTTTGGTTACAGAAAAGCCATCACCACTTGCCAATTTTAACAAACACCTTAATAAGCTGATTTCAGAGAGTAATTGTGAGGAAACGCGGAAAGCCGCCGCGTGTGCCAAGAGCTAGGCGGCTGACTCCGCGTCCTATGCGGCGGTTTGCTCGCGTCTGGGTGTGTGGTGGAACGCAGAAAAGCCGCCGCATGTCCTGACAGCAAAGCGGCTGTTTGCATGCAGCAGCGTGTGCTTGGTGTGGCTGGGTCTGTTAGTGCACTTAGGCAGATGGAGAGCTATGCTCGCGCGGGCCTGAATTCAGGACCTTTATACCTGCAGAGGAAGTGTCAGCTGATCAGGAAGGTCAGCTGATTCCTGCAGGACTCATGATTGGCTGAATGGTTCGGGCGGGGCAGCAGAGTCCAGTACTATATATTCTGCTGCTTAGTCAGTTGCTGGTTGCCTGTCGTTGCAATCACTTCGTGGTAGCACGCAGACCCTTAGTCAGATCCGAAAGTGTGCCGGGACCAGCTGGAGCTGTAATCCTACACTTAGCTAGATTCTGTTGATAGTCTAAAGTACTAGTTTGATTGTGATTATCTGTTATGACTTTCTGCCTGTCTGACTACACTGCCTCTGTCTTCTGATCCTGTACTTTGTTTGTCTGTGAGTTGCCGACCTGGCCTTCCCGACCCTGAGAACTATCTCTATCACTAGGAGATAGTTCATGCCTTGTATGTTCTGGGCACCTGCTCCACAGGGCCAGCTTTGTATGTTCTGGGCACCTGCTCCACAGGGCCAGCTCTGTATTTGCTGTTCACCTGCCCCATAGGGCCAGCTCTGTATTTGTTGGGCACCTGCTCCACAGGGCCAGCTCTGTATTTGCTGCCTCGGGGCCCATCCTGTATTCATTGGGAACTCGCTCCTCAGATTCCCAAAGCTTGTTACTATTCTTCTGTATTCTGATCTTGTACCTTGTCATTGTGATACCCTGTTGCCGAACCTCGGCTCGCTCTTAGACTCTGCATCTGACTCCTGATTCTGTACCCCGATATTTCTGATACCCTGTTGCCGAACCCTGCTTGTTTATTAGTCTCCGCCTCTGCGTTCTGAATCTGTACTGTATTTGTCCGTGTGTTACGACCTGGCTTGCCTGACTTCGAGAACTGACCTTACTGTTAGAGGCAGTTCCCAGATCTGTTAGTGACACTCTCTCCTAGGTGACACTCTCGTTCTGTCCTTCCTACGCTCCGCCTGACTCCTCCCCCGGGAGAGTCCAGGCCTTCGGAAGGAATATGTATTGCTGCAGTACTTCATACTGTACGGCACTTGTTTCTGAGGCTTAGTCCTCAAGGTATTACTGTTGCACCAAGCACTTACACTACTCAGGTGTTCAGAGGTTAGCGTTATATTGGATTATCGGTGATACTGCAGATCATCGATAATCGGGTATATTCTGCATTCTCGGTGATACTGCAGTTCACCGGTAATCAGACCCTCTCTCTGCTACACCGATCGTGACAGTAATATTGTGGGAAAAAAAGGTAAAATCCTTGCAATCAGGGCAAGGATCTTAGAGCATCAAGCAGAATTACAGTGGTAAGAGTCCTATGGTGATGCTATATCCTGTGCAGACAGAACTGTAATTCAGAAAAGTATAGGATTTTGCTGCGGTCAGTGTAGTCATTATGCATAAGCATACATAATTGATTTTCCTCCATTTTTTTTCTTTTCTGCACTTCCTCAAGAACCAATTCCTCACAGTGTGTGCTCAGTACAGTAAAGTTCCTCTCGACTCAGCTATGTGATAAGGCTCCAGGAGAAGTGTGAAACTAGTCTTATTAACCACTTCAGACAATTTTTTAAACATGAGTTTCTCAAAGTAAGTACACTAGAGTGACATCTATTGAAGAAGTGATGCCCTTTTGACTGTAGCTCTGCTCTCACTGAAAGTTTAGACGGGGTAGGTTTCGAAAATAAATATTAAATAGGAAGATGCATTTTTTAGTACACTTGTCCATTTTAACTGTTTTCAATAATACAGTAGAATCCCTTTAAAGGATACCCGAGGTGACATGTGGCGACGTAACACTTAAAATGATCGAGGCTTCTCATAGAAGCCGTCGGTCTTTCTAACAGGGACTTAGATCAATGAATGGGAACCGTGTTCTCATTCACTGATCTCCAAGCTAATGGGCGGCGGCACAGGAGCGCACGCGATCGGCTGCGGGACCGCATGGCAGCAGCCTTTTGGACGTAGCAGCTACGTCCAAAAGGTTTAAATGGTGAAAGTAAGTTGCAAGGGATTAAGAAAAGTAGTTAACTATATCAAACGTTTACTATATCAGAATTGGTCATACATTGTTTATTTATACAGATACATTTGCTGGGACCTGAGAACTGAGTTTACTATATCCAGATGTTTTACTATAACAGAGTTTACTATAATAAGATTCTACTATAAAAGATTTTTTTACATCCTTAACCACTTAAGATTCCAGGACGTATATTCTACATCCTAATTAGTGCTCCTGTATATTTCTGGACGTAGAATCTACATCCTGCATCAAAAGCAGCCACCTGCCATTGCACGTGAACGTAATTGTGCACGTCCCCCACGCGTCCGCGCGTGCATGTGATCTTGCTTGGTCCTGTGAATGATTGTTGCTACCTAATAGTAACAATCATTCAATAAAAAAAAAAGTTAGAAAGAAAAAAAAAGGTTGAAAAGTTTTTTTTTTAAAAATGTGCACATTGCAACAATATCCTGCGCCTAAACTGTTGATGTTGATGTCTACCCTTCTAGGGGAGCCAGTAGTGATACTTTAATCCACGCAAAACACTCCAATTCACTAAAGTCTACTTGACATATAAACTTTATTCCAATATTGTAGTAACAAAATACCCTATACCCATTAAAAAGAGCAGTACTGCAATGACTTGCCTAAGCTAATCACAGCCGGCTGTGTCACACACAACGGAATCAACTGCATACCCACACTCATACATATGTGACAGTCATTATACTCCCGGGAGTTTCAAAAAGCTGTCTGCAGCCAGCCAACTGTGCTCAATGTACTCCAGGATTAAGACTTGTCTCTCATGCAAAGGCAGTTTGTAAGGTGATCTTGTGTTGTTTGCAATGTCCCATAAAAGCAGGCTAGGTTAGTTGCTTCATGGACGCTTTCATGCAGCGCTAGTGGTTAGTGGCAATTGCATCAGACACACATTGCTTAGCAAGGGTTGCCGCTGAGGGCTCTCACCACCTCCTGCGCTTTATCCCGCTTTGCCTGGATCTGCATCACAGTCCTATTGTATGTGTCCTGCATCCCAGTCAGTCCACTCAGCGCAATAGGCGTCCGCGTGTTAGCTTGTCTGCTGTATTTGGATTCCTCCGTGATATCTCGGCGTCTCGCTGCCTAGGACCCGGATGTGACGTCACCGCTCTGCTCTCTGCATCACTAGTATCGGCCGCCCACCAGCCTTCGTCAGATGATAAAAAAATGTGCAGTGACAGTCTCAATAAAATAGTGTTTTTTTCTGCATTTATACCTAATTTGTCCACCATAAAATGACTATAAAATAAGATCGTTTTGGGAGAAAAATATTACCCAAAAAAAGCTAGCTTGTACTGAAAAAAAAGCAAGATAGATATCTCTAAGATGGCATAAGTAGTTAAAAAGTTACTGCTGTATAAATACGACACAGCTAAAGTATCAAAAACGACAAGAATCTTAAGGGGGTAAAAATCGTGGAATGCGAACTGTATAATCACATGTTAAGCCATGTAAAACAGATTTATAAATTAAAGGACAATAAACTAGTTACAGTAAGTCTGGTTATGGGTGTTATACTGGCCACTGAGACACTGAGAAGCCTCTAATGATCGGAATCATCGATACTGAATCATGGATACTGCATTCCCAACCCCAGCATTCTTGACTCCAAAACACAGGGTAAGTCTTGTTTTCAAAGTATCACATGTACTAGTAAATTTTGATTCGCAAACTCGTCTTTCATTTTTTGTCCTAAGATGAACTTTGCACTTTGCAACTTTCATGTCCTCAAAAATAGAGTTACAGGAGCAAAAGTGTTACTGCTGAAATATGAAATATGTTAAGTTGCCTTCTAATGAGTTATGTGGTTTCTCTAGGGTGACAACAGCTAACAGGCTGTCTTTTTTAAAGTAAGAGAAAAAGGCAAAAATGTTTAAGTACCCATGACTGGGAAGTTTTTTCAGCAGACATTTCCAGTGAATTTTACATCTATGGGGTGAGGTGACAGTATTGAAGCATGGACTGAAACAATTTATAATGTGCATTAATCCATGATATAATCGCTGAGTTATTAGCAGTAGAAAATGGCAACTGAAATATTCTGTGTAAGTCTCCAACTCAAAATCAGAAAGCTGTATACAGTCCTGGCCAAAAGTTTTGCGATTGTCAAAAATATTAGTTTTCACAAAGTTTGCTGCTAAACTGGTTTTAGATCTTTGATTCAGTTGTTTATGTGATGTACTGAAATATAATTATAAGCACTTCATAAGTTTCAAAGGCTTTTATTGACAAGTACATGAGATTTATGCAAAGAGTCAGTATTTGCAGTGTTGGCCGTTCTTTTTCAGGACCTCTGCAATTTGACTGGGCATGCTCTCAATCAACTTCTGGGCCAAATGCTGACCGATAGCAGCCCATTCTTTCATAATCACTTCTTTGAGTTTCTCAGAATTAGTTGGCTTTTGTTTATCCACCCGCCTCTTGAGGAATGACCACAAGTTCTCAATGGGATTAAAATCTGGGGAGTTTCCAGGCCATGGACCCAAAATGTCAATGTTTTGGTCCCCGAGCCACTTAGTTATCACTTTTGCCTTATTACACGGTGCTCCATCGTGCTGGAAAATGCACTGTTCTTCACCAAACTGTTGGATTGTTGGAAGAAGTTGCTGTTGGAGGGTGTTTTGGTACCATTCTTATTCATGGCTGTGTTTTTTGGCAAAATTGTGAGTGAGCCCACTCCCTTGGATGAGAAGCAACCTCACACATGAATGGTCTCAGGTCGCTTTACTGTTGGCATGACACAGGACTGATCGGAGCGCTCACCTTTTCTTCTCCTGACAAGACTTTTTCCAGATGCCCCAAACAATCAGGAAGGTGCTTCATAAGGGAATATGACTTTGCCCCAGTCCTCAGCAGTCCATTCACCATAGTTTCTGCAGAAGATCAATCTGTCCCTGATGTTTTTTGGGGAGAGAAGTGGCTTTTTTGCTGACCTACTTGACACCAGGCCATCTTCCAAAAGTCTTCGCCTCACTGTGCGTGCAGATGCGCTCACACCTGCCTGCTGCCATTCCTGAGCAACCTCTGCACTGGTTGCACTCCGATCCCGCAGGTGAATCCTCTTTAGGAGACAAACCTGGTGCTTTCTGGACTTTCTGGGGCGCCCTGAAGCCTTCTTAACAAGAATTGAAGCTCTTTCCTTGAAGTTCTTGATGATCCTATAAATTGTTGATTTAGGTGCAATCTTAGTAGCCACAATATCCTTGCCTATGAAGCCATTTTTATGTAACGCAATGATGGCTGCATACCTTTCTTTGCTGGTCACCATGGTTAACAATGGAAGATCAATGATTTCAAGCATCACCCTCCTTTTAACATGTCAAGTCTGCCATTCTAACCCAATCAGCCTGACATAATGATCTCCAGCCTTGTGCTCATCAACATTTTCACCTGAGTTAACAAGACGATTAATGAAATGATCTCAGCAGGTCCTTTAATGACAGCAATGAAATGCAGTGGAAAGGTTTTTTTGGGGGGATTCAGTTAATTTTCATGGCAAAGAATGACTATGCAATTCATCTGAACACTAACATAACATTCTGGAGTATATGCAAATTGCTATTATAAAAACTTAAAGGAGTTATCAGGGAATATAAAGTAAACTGAATGGTACTTACCGGGGGCTTCCTCCAGCCCCAAGCTCCCAGGACCTCCCTTGCCGCAGCTCTGCCTTCAGCCGTTTGCCGGAGTTCCGACCCGGTCCCCGGCGATGACGTCAGAGCGACCTGGAGGTCACTCTGTACTGCGCCTGCGCAATCGGCGCTATCAATCACCACCACGTGGGCCGGAGCGGACTGCGCAGGCGCAGTAGTTCTGCACCTGCGCAGTCCGCTCCGGCCCACGTGGCGGGGATTGACAGCGCCGATCGCGCAGGTGCAGTACAGAGCGACCTCCAGGTCACTCTGACGTCATCGCCGGGGACCGGGTCGGAGCTTCGGCAAACGGCTGAAAGCAGAGCTGCGGCGAGGGAGGTCCTGGGAGCTTGGGGCTGGAGGAAGCCCCCGGTAAGTACCACTCAGTTTACTTTATATGCCCTGATAACTCCTTTAAGCACCAACTTTTCAAATTTCCAATATTTTTGACAGTCTCAAAACTTTTGGCCAGGACTGTAGAGTTCTAGCTGCCTTAGAAAATATGATCTAAATGAATAGATGTTCTAAATGATCCAATAAATAGATCAGAGATCAGCACAAGCTGAGGAAGCACTGCAATTTGAATTTGAAACAAGTGACCTGAAGCATGAGGACAGTCCTCTTACTGGTGAGCTGTTCTAGAAAAATGTAGGGCCTTCTTCCATGAAAATCGCAAGAAATCACATAGCACTAGGTTTGGTATGCAATATTTTTGTGCTCCTATTGGCTTAATCAAAGGATTTTCAGTATGTGGACAAAGAGAGTATGTGGAGAAACTGAATCACATAGTGGCAACCATAATGGAGAAGGTTCCCGATGTCTATTATTACAATTGGTCAAAGGCTATATTCTGAAAGTCAGTTTGGAGCGCTTGCTGAGGAAATCAAATTTGTAGTGCCTGATGAAATGCAATGGTTTGGCAGTTACTGGGTGTACCATATAATTAGACCAAAATACACAACTGTCTCAATAGCACATACAAAAACACACTTTAATGTTGCCATGGCAGGGTTAATAACCCTGTACATTAAAATCATTAAAAACGCTTACTCAGCGCGCTCGAGTACAATTACCAATGGCCTGACAGTCTATGTGTGCATGGGTCGCCCAGCGTTAGCCTACGCAAATCGTTCACACTGCTGTCTTAATGGCCTATTGGTATTCCACCACCGAATGCTTACACCCCACACAGTGACATTCAGCTTTCCTTTGTCTAACTTAGGGGCAATATTAATTGTATGGATGCTCATAAAAGATCTTCAACTATACAAGTCAGTTCCATTTGTAATATATACTTGGATTATGACAGCAAACAGCCCTCTTCATGTTAAACACTCTGAGCCTGTTGTATTGCAGTTCCTCTTACCACTCCCAGCTCTCTGGTAGATCACCGTCTATTTGGCTCCAGCGGTTTCTTCCCCAAGTCTGAGCCTTGGTCCGGACCGATGACTCCCGTGGGAAGTAGGGGGAAGAACCGCCTCTGCAAGTCTGTGTTTAGTAAGCACCATACGCAGCCACCATGTGCGGGGAATCCTTGTCTCCAGTTGCCGCTATTGGATTTTACAGCTGCTGCTCTGGGCGTGTAGCGGCATCAGGCAGTGATGTGTAAGCCGCGCGTCATGTTAAGGCCACGCCCACCGGCGTTTTGCCCCGCCTAGGGGCTTTCTCAAGGCACGGATTGGCTTAGGAGGAAACTCTCAACACTCCGTCTTTGTACCTCCCGGTCACTCGTGCATTTTGTAACGGGATTCAGCACTATGCAGTGCATTGAAGTAAAATTGATAAATAAAATGGCCACCTGTAAGCCATTTTGCCATACTCCCTTTGTTCTATACAGCATAAGACTAGTTCTCTTTTTTCACATGGTCTCAGGGGTTTGGAATGTGCTACTAGGAGATTTGTCTGTCTTGTAGATAAGGATGGCGCTGTGTGAATCTCACCAGTCAAACTAGCCTTAAATTAAACAAGCTACTGATGAAATATGTACCTCTAATAATAATTAACGACTGACTGATCTCATCCACTTAAATATTAATATGTATTCATGTATTCATTTATGCTGTATTCTGTATTCCAATAGTTAACTCAGAGATTTTGTGAGGATCCAATCAGGTTATTGGTAGGAGGAATGATTGTAATGTGTAATTTGGGGTATATAACTTCTGTTACGAGCCTTATTCAGTAGACTAAAATTTCGTCTCCTGTACAGTAAATAAACCAATACTTTACTTCCAAGACATCGATTTGTGGTATTTCACAACAGTTTGGCAAAGCAGCCAGGAGGGTCCAGCCTGACACCCGATGCCTATCTGGTCCAGCGCTCTGAGGACAAGCTACCAGTGTGAATGTGCACAATACAGGTAAGCAGATACCTTGCATTTAGCTAAAATCTGTCACACTTGGTGCTGTACCTGGAGCGCAATTACCAGAGAAGGTTTGGTTGTAAGGTGGCACTCCGAACCAGTCTGGAAGTAAACTATTGTAAAATTTGGACTTGTAAAAATGGCAATCCTCACTGTCTGTGAATAGTGGGAAGAGACGTCTGTAGGAAATGTGGAAATCCTCACTTATGTGCTGCCTGTATACTGTGCAGCCTCTGCACTTGATCCTAGTCTTCTCTGAGCAGTCCCTTGTACTGCATAGCTGAAGTGAGGCTGGGATGGATTGCACCTCAGGTTGCATAGTTTATGGCCACCAATAGGCTGAGAAGAGGACTTATCATCTGTATGCAGGCAGTTGGATAACTCCTAGGGAAATCCTCGTTCTTAACGGGAAGAGGTAACGGGTTGGGTATTAGACTCATCACGGCCAGAGAGTAATTACCTCTGGTTAAGCCTAGTGGAAATCCTCACTAGTTTATAGTGGGAAGGGATATATCCAGCAAGGTGACATTCTGTGTGGAAGAGTAAAGGAGTGAAAGTTATAGAGCGTGTCAAATGTGGATGAAAGTTGCAGTTGTCAGTGGTAAATAATAATTATATTTGAGTGAAATTGCTTGTAAGTGGTTTAGAACATTTTGGCATATGGTTAACTAGAAGATAGTAGTAACACTTGGGTCACAAGGGAAACTGGTTCAAAAATGCATTTATAATTAGGGAAAGATTAGGGACAGTTACTTTTTATTAAGCAAACAGGCTGCGCATTTGTTTATTTGTTTGTTTGTCTACTAACATGTGCAGTTAGTGCAAGGCTAACTGTACTTGAAGGAACATTGCACCCAGTTCCTTGAAGAAGGGGTTGTAGTATTTCACAGCAACCTCCAACGAACCTAGGGACATACTGTGCATGAGAGTGTACTAACTATCTGTAGGCCAGACAGCCATATCACAGAGATTCAGAAATTTCTGAGACATCTTCACTTCTTGTGTAGTGACTTAACTGTCTGGCATACAGAATATGGCATCGCCATTGCAAGTTATGTGTGATATGTATCCAAATGATGCAAAGAATCTTACTAAGTATAATGATAAATGGTATGAAAAAACTAAAGTATTAACAGTGGCATGGCCAAAGACTGGCTCCTTCAATTGTAAGATCTTGAATCATTTGCAGACTTACATTGAAGCCACTGTTAAAGGGAAAAAAACTGTGGCCCACTTGCAGATATTACAAAAATGGAGAGATCGTGCCACTGAGGAAGCTGGATTAGAGGTTCAAACTCAGTTTGAAAAATTTCAGAAGTTGAAAGAGAAAGTTTCTACTGTTGTGTCTGACCTGCTATTAACTGCCTCGCCAGAAGAGTTTGTTTCTGCAGTTGCGAGTGCCCTCATGCCCCCTCCTCCTTACAAGGAGCCAGTTCAGAAAAAAAGCTGTAACATTCCCTGTGCTCAGGCTGTGTTAAAATTTACTGATGATAACAATCCAGCAGGAGGATATGAGAATCCGCTAGTTGGGGATAATAAATCAGACAGTCTAAATAAACTATTAGAAAGAGAAGTGAGAGGAGTATGGGAGGATTGGGATGTTACAGGAGGAGGCCATGTTCTATTTTTCCAGACACTATTAAAAACCTTTCCACCAGAGCTGCAGAAAAAGTTAAGCCAGGTAGTAGCTTTAGAAAATAAGCCTTGGACTGAAATACAGGCACACATTGTTCATTACAACAAACAGCTTGAGGAGTCCGAGAAAGATAAACAAAAGAATAAGGACAGACAGAAGACTACTCCTGTAGTGGAAGCTGCAGTTTTTTCACAAAATAATCCCCAGCAAGGCCAAGCTAATGCTGCCTCACCACGCAGGATGTCTAGCTGGGATGCACAACAGGGGGGTGAAGGAGAAAGGAGAGGATATCCTTCTAGACGAGGGTTTTTTAAAGGACCCTCTTCATCACAATGTTGGATTTGTGGACGATTAGGACACATATCCAGACAGTGTAGATTTAATAATTGTCTTTCCTCACATGTTCCACCTGCCAGACAACCCCAGCCACATCCTCAATCACATTCTCCACATGCAGGTCCACAATTCAGGTCAGCAGGACCTGCACAGTACTGCTTGTTTAAATAAATGATACAGAATATGGAATCACCATTACAAGTCACATGTGTTAGACATCCAAATGGTAAAACAAGTTTAATTTAGTATAGTGGTAAATGGCCTGAGAAAACAAAAATTTTATTGAATTATGTATACATTTAAGAAGTTACTACTGGGAAAAACAACATGGTTCAGATCCAAATGGTTACTAAATGAAACGTCCATGCTACAAAAATGTTAGAGTTAGAGATTAAGGTTAACATTGGGAAAATCTGTATTTGGTAGTGAAAAGGTCTGCTGCAGTGTTCCATTAACCCCCCTGTACCAGCAGAGCTTGTGTGCAGCTGTGAGCTCACTATGCCCCCTCCTAAGGAATCAGCCTGTATACAGACCTACTCTACAGAAATCATGGGCTAGTAAGGGTTACGTGAACTGCCAGTAGGGGATAATAGTATTAAAGGGTAGAATGATCGCAAGTGCCTTCTGTAGTAGGGAGACAGGCTTCTGTTTTGTATAGCATTTTGGTTAGGAGGCTTTTTGGTCTCTTTCAGCCCCTTGCGCACTGCTGGGAGTTCTGGTTCGCCATGAGCTTGCTGGGTAATCTAGAACTTATGGTATAATGAATAAATACAAAATAATAATGAAGGAGGAAAAAATGAAAATGATATCTCTTGTCTGTAAGGAAGCTTCTGTGTGATGAAATCACAGAGGATTGTGCAAGAAAGGAGAAGGGTTATGAGTGGTTGTTACTAATTTGGGTGTATTTTCTGTCTAATTAGCAGATTGAGAAGTCTTGGTGTGAGTTATGCAGGGAATGCATGTGATGACTGTGTTTTCCAGTGTGTGAGCTGAGACTGCTTGACAATATATAGTGTTCTGTTCAGAAAAATATATCAAAGCTGGAATTTGTTGATAGCTGTTGTTGGATGGTTCAGGAAAGTTAAAATAGGAAAAGCTACATAAAGTATATGCTGTATATGATTGATAGAGAAGGTAAACATAATTAAGTCTGATATTGTATGCCTTTTAATAAGTTTTGATTTTTTTTTTCTGTGTGAATGTAGCCAAGTGTCAATAACAGTTCTACAATCTCTGGTCCCATAGCACTGGAATGTGTACAGAGCACACTTTTTGGCCTGTTTGTAGTGGTAGAAATAGCAGTTTTCAAAAGACAAATTGTCTACCACCTCCTACTTTACATACAGTAGGTTTCTCAAAACATTTACGAGAAGGGATTCATAATAGGGGTATGGAAAGAATGAAGGGCCCCATTCTCACAATGTTGGGATGTGGGAAACTAGAAGACTTAGAAATAGTATAGTATCCTTATCACACTTCATACAGTAATCAAACCCATTTCCCTTAAACATATAATTTTTAAGGTTAATAATGTAGGCCCATAGAACTTAAACACACATGGGCCCTGGAGAACTGTAAACATGAAAAATATGACACCCAGTACAAACTTGGCAGAGCTGCTACACTCACATTCTGACTGCAATCCCTGTTTATCAGCATGGAGACAGAAGGCTTCTTTTGGGGATGCCCTTTGCTTGTCTAGTTCTAATCAAAATAGTAAACGGAATGTTTCTTTCACTCTATATATCCCGATCAGTTCTTGTACTGGGACCTACTAACTAATTTTAACCATTTCATACATTCAAAAAGGGGCTGACTTGTACGGCATCATAATCTGCAGTCTATATGTGACAGGTGGTGTTATGTTTGTTTGATGAATTTTATTATGCAGCAGTTTGATGTGTGTGGGGATTGTATACTAGATATTGTAAGATTGTATGGCTAGAAGTGCAGTCCTTTACTAGATTGTCTGACTGAATTTTTACAACTTTAAGAAGATAGTGGAAAATGTAACAGTGCAAATTGTGTTCAATACATTTTAGTGCGCTGCACAAACAGGGGGGGAGTAGATTAGTTAAACAAACATATATTGGCAGATCATCAAGATAATACATGGAATACAATAAAATGATATAAATAAATGAAGAATATTTGATCTATGAGATATAGCATTATTTTAAATAGTAATGAGAAATTGGTTGAATAAAGCTGATTTGTATGTGAAGATATCCATGTCTCATGTGAGAATGTGTGTGTGTCTCAGAGCTGTTTGACAGGTTGATATTTTAAAATCAGGGAAATTGATAGCAAATGTACATGTTTATCGTATGGTTAATGAAGCCAGAGCTAAGAAAGAGGAAGAATGTTACAATGCTAGATACAGTAAGTCTGTACGCAAGGGGAATGTTATTTTGTCTGTGAAGCGTAAAATGAGAGCTGTGTGATAATACATATCTGGCTGTTTTGGAGTGAAGTAAGCTGTGTGTGTGTAATGGACTGGACGTTTAGGACAAAACTATTAGAAAACGGTCTCCACATTTTCAATGTTAATCTTATAGCAATGATTGAGTGAGCTATGAGACTGAGAACTTAATCCTTAGTTTAACTGACACTTCCCATTAAAATAATTAGGGTATTGTATTTAACCAAGTAATTGCTTTAATCCAAGTGCTGATGGGTGTTTTCCCTAATATTGGAGGGCACACTGTTACTACTCCTGTGTAGTGTGTTTGTGGAAATTAGTCTGACGAATATTAACTATTTATATGTTTAATAAAGAGACTTGGCAGAAGGGAAATACTGTGAATTTGTTAATAAGATGTTAAAGCACTAAAAAGGGAAATTCATACTAATGCTTTTAAGGAATACACCTTAATAAGTAAGTTGCCAGTCCTATGGGTACAATCTGAAAAATATGGGAAACAATTCTGATCATTGTATATTTTGGGCAGGCTTCCCGAGAGGCAGAGTTGATCCCTTGTATCACCCACAATTTTCAGGGTGACATTATGGATCAAATAAAGAGCATGTAGTTTAATCAGACAGCCTCTCATACCCCTATCTATAGCAGTTTCCTGACAGGTAGTGCCTTAACAGAGCAAAGACAGGTAATTAACAGGTAATGTTAATTCCGTAGTGCTAGATTGAACTGTAGTTTTAAGGAAGAGTATTACTGTTATGGGTTGCAGGAAAATAACGGTTCTTATGACTTTTCTTTTGTAGTAGTGCTGCATTATAAAAGGTGGGGCAATGTTACAATCATCATTAATGAATTTGTTGTGACACATTCAAAACTAGAGTGAAGGATAGGTTAATTGATTATACAGGTATTTAAAGTTAAACTCTATGGTATTAGTGTCTTAGAGCCAGGGAAGAAAGTAGAGATGCTAGTGAAAGTGGAGAAAGAACTTTTATCCAGTATTTAGCTAGGAAGTATTACATTTTTGTGGAATATAGTTGAAATACACACACCCCATTAAGCTCTTGAAACTCTTGTATTAACTTTCTTTTTATGGATTTTTAATTGATGTAGTTTGACCTCTTATTTTTATGCATTTTACTAATTTGTCTACACAAGTTGTTCTTTGTTATTAGATTAGAGCCGTTGTGGTGTCCTCCAACTACTACAGATTTTGGAGATTGTCTGGTTCCAATCCACTGGACAGCTGCAGCCCTGGAAGGATGACCTTATATCTGTCTGCATTTCTCGTGTGGGTGGCTATAGCTGCCTCTTGCCCTCCTTCTGTGTCATACTGTGAGAACTATACTTTGTGCTTAATCATGAGTGTTTTACTGCCTGTGCTGCTGATTTCACAGCCCTCCATCACAATCTGGAAAGACAGTGCTTTACTCCTATTTTATCCCAATACAGAAACGGACTTGAACATTCCTAGTTGTTGGGTATCAGCATATATAAGCCATTTTAATTTTGCTTATTTTTTGAACCTGGACTGGACTATTTTTATCTATACAGAAGAGAACTTCTTCAAGTTGTAGTTAAAAAAAAAATCACTCTCATGGATAATTTGTGTTTTAAGCAACTGTTGTTAAAATGTACTCCTTTAGTATGACATTCTATGTAGTGTTAGGTTGAGTTGAAGTTTTGTAAAAATGTGAATTTTAAGTTATACAGGATCCATTTTATTTATGCTAACTGATAACGCTAACAATGTAAGGTTGTAACTTTTAAATTTGACTGTACTATGCACAATAATGGTGGGATGTAAACGTTAAACTGTCTAAAGCTACTAACTGCTCTGATTAAGAACACTATTGTTTATTATTTTAACAAAGTACTGACAACACTGAAATGCACTAATCTGTCATTGAATATTTATTACTAATGGCAATAACTTCTACTTACCGCTTAACTTAACCTAAGATTTTACTTTCTTTTATTCTAAGCTTTAAATCTGGTTTTAACTGAAATATTGGTTCTGATATTAATGTTAATTTTCCCTATTAAGTCAAGCCATGTGGGAACATTAATTTTAAATGAAAACAAAATGGTATACAACTTCAAGCGCTTAGATTAATGAAAGTAGTAAAATGTTTTCAGGGGGTACTTATACATTAATGAATATTCTGGAAGTGTAGTAAAATGGCTATCCTAGCCTCCATAGAGGTTGGGCAGGTGTGTGCTCCATAGTTCAACTCACCCACCCCTTGTTGGTTATCCCTAAATGTGGATGGGCTCTAGGTAAGAAACGATTTAAACGAAGCAACTACTTTACAACACTGGATGTACCAGATGAGTTCAGACTTTTCTCAGATGCAGAGGCTTTCTTCGCAAGCTGGTTAACCCCTGGTGTACAGGCTGCTGCCAATTCCAAGTGGATACAGAAAAACAGGTATGAACTGTTTAAGTTTATAAACATTACTGATGAAGCTTTCTGTGCTGTCAAAGAGGAGTTACATGGTCTCAGGCTCACTACACTACAGAACAGATATGCCTTGGGTGACCTCAGCAGTTAAGGGAGGGGTCAGTGCTTTGGTTGGAGACTCTTGTTGCACTTTTATCCCTGCTAATGATGATGAACAATGGGACACTGGTTAAAGCTCCATACTTCCAAGTGCCTACATACTTTAAGGAAACAGATGGTTGAAGAAGAAGGTATAACTGGAGACTTGTTTTCAGGTTGGTCAGAGGAAATTCCAGCCTGGGAGTTGTCCTTAATAAAGACATGCATCATCACTTGCCTACCCCTGCTTACCCATCATCATGTTATGCTGCATTGGAGTACTCCTCATTCCATTCTGAAAGAAACTGGTAACTAAAGCAACCACTTCTATGTTGCCTGTTTACATACACCAAGCCATACAGAGCTTCTGGAAGTCACTGAGTCGACAGATGTTTTGCAGATGATCGAAGATGGAGAATTTTTCCTTGAGAAATGGAACTCCATGGACCTTTGATGCCCAAGAGAGAATAGTTGACCCTTTTGCAAGCATTACCTTTCCCTTGTCTGTCCGTGTTGGTGTTGCCAACAACAGGGGGGAATGAAGTAAAATTGATAAATAAAATGGCCACCTGTAAGCCATTTTGCCATACTCCCTTTGTTCTATACAGCATAAGACTAGTTCTCTTTTTTCACATGGTCTCAGGGGTTTGGAATGTGCTACTAGGAGATTTGTCTGTCTTGTAGATAAGGATGGCGCTGTGTGAATCTCACCAGTCAAACTAGCCTTAAATTAAACAAGCTACTGATGAAATATGTACCTCTAATAATAATTAACGACTGACTGATCTCATCCACTTAAATATTAATATGTATTCATGTATTCATTTATGCTGTATTCTGTATTCCAATAGTTAACTCAGAGATTTTGTGAGGATCCAATCAGGTTATTGGTAGGAGGAATGATTGTAATGTGTAATTTGGGGTATATAACTTCTGTTACGAGCCTTATTCAGTAGACTAAAATTTCGTCTCCTGTACAGTAAATAAACCAATAATTTACTTCCAAGACATCGATTTGTGGTATTTCACAACAGCATGCTTCATATATTTGCTTTTCAAAGCTTTACTGTATATATGTCTTTCTGACCCCGCTTCTTCTTAAATACTATCTTGAGGATATGAATATGAACATGCACTTGATGTTTAAGTGAGACGATCTTTAAATTCAAGCACATTTCCTCACCCCCACTCAATTTTATAGAAAATATGATTGAGCTCTGTATTCAGGCCACGAGGGATTCTTGTACCCAATGTGTAAATCCATGTAACGATTGGTGTCAGCAAGAGGCACAAATATCTGATTAAGTGGTGATATACAGAATCACCACTAATGCAGATATGTTAGAGTGAAATAGTAAGTATCTTCCTGATGGTAAATCAGCGGAAGGCTCACTAACACGGTAAGTGCCTGAAATGATCTACTCAGACCAGTGTCACACCCCGAACCTTGATTATTGGGGATCCGCAGTATCGCCAATAATACAAGGATAGACCCGATTATATAGCAATCTGCGGAATTGCTAATAATGCGGGTAGATGTAAAGCAGTGGACACACGAACAACATGAAAATATACAAAGCAGTAAATATTCACAAAGTTGTGGAAATATCCACCACACGGCAATTCCTCAGAGGTGTGGTTACCTCTGAATGGGAACCCCGTGTGTGAGATCCCCCAAAGTGGCAGTGGAGGAATCTCGGCCTCTGGCAGTAACGGTCTGCTAGGGCCGGCGTCTCAGGGAGGCAAGCCTCAGATAATAACCCAACAGTAGGAGACGTTCCACTGAAGGGAGCAAGGTCAGACAGAAAGAGGTTCGGCAACAGTACAGGCGGCAACAGTACAGAGACGTGAGACGAGAGAATAGTCAGGAACCAAGCCAATAGTCGTTAACGGTACGGGCTGGCAGAGTACAGAATCAGGAAGCAGAAGAGAAGTCAAGACAGGCACAGAATCATACACAGAGAATCAATAACAATAATAATAATCTCCTAGTCTAGGTGTGAAGTCCTTGGTTTCAACACCTGGGATCTAGTCTAAGGTCTGAGTGCTGACACAGGGTATCGCAAACACAGACCAAGTGTGACTGAAAAGCACTTCCTTATATACTGCCTGGGAGAGAAGTCTCCACCCCAGGCAGCAACCAATCAGAGCAGGCTAAAATGTCAGCTGACCTCCAGGTCAGCTGACACGCTTTCTAAGAGTATAAAGGCGTGTCTGGTGTGCGGCCGCACCCCCTAGAGGCAAGATGGCAGAACCCTGGTGAACAGCATGTTGGTGAGTTTGGAGCAGAGTGCTCGGACGGGTGTGTGCAGCGGATGCGGACGAATTTCCGCATCCCGCGTTGGAAGGTCCGCTTGCCGGACTGGATGCGACCATATTTCCGCAATCCATCCGGCGTTGCAGATTTTTCGTTACAGTACCCCTCCCTCTAGGCGTGGACTCCGGACACGTCCCACCTGGCCTGTCAGGATGGAGCTCATGGAACCGTCTCCTAAGTTTATCAGCATGTAAATCACATGCTTTGACCCAGGATCTTTCCTCTAGACCGTACCCTCTCCAATGCACCAAATACTGCACTGAACCCTGAACTCGTCTGGAGTCCAAGATCTCCTCAACCTCCCATTCAGGCTCACCATCAACCATGACAGGGTGAGGAGGGGGGGAATCCACCTGAACAGCTGGTTTCAGGAGTGACACATGAAAGGCTTTCCCCACCTTCAGAGACTGCGGTAACCTGACTCTGTAAGTAACACGATTAACCCTTTCGGAAATTGGATATGGTCCAATATACCTGGGCCCCAGTTTCGCGGATGGCTGCCTCAGAGCTATATGACGAGTTGATATCCAAACTCTGTCTCCTGGTTTAAACTCCCACTCCGCAGACCGTCTCTTATCTGCCTGCCTCTTCTGTATGATGAAAGCCTTTTTTAAATTTTCTCCGACATTAGCCCAAATCCTCTTGAAAGATTCCTGCCACTCCTCCAGGACAGGGAATGGAGAGGTCGACACTGGCAAAGGAGAAAATTTGGGAGATTTCCCATTGACAATTTGAAAAGGCGCATAACCAGAGGACTCATTCCTGAGATTGTTATGTGCGAACTCAGCAAATGGTAGAAACTCCGCCCACTGGTGTTGGGCGTCCGCCACATAACATCTCAGGAACTGTTCCAAAGATTGATTGGTCCTCTCTGTCTGGCCGTTGGTCTGTGGATGGTAACCTGATGAAAAGGACAACGACATACCCATCCCCTTACAGAAGGCCCGCCAGAACCTAGAGACAAACTGGACCCCTCTGTCTGAGACAACATTCTCTGGAATGCCGTGTAATTTAAAGATATTTTGAATAAAAAGATCTGCTAATTTTTGAGCAGTAGGGAAACCACTCAAAGGCACAAAGTGGGCCATCTTACTGAATCTGTCTGTGACCACCCATATGACAGTCTTTCCATTGGAATCTGGAAGTTCTCCCACGAAGTCCATGGAAATATGTGTCCATGGCTCCTGAGGAGAGGGCAGAGACTGCAAAGTTCCAACTGGAGCCAGTCGGGAGGGTTTGCTCCTGGCACAGACGGTACAGGTCTTAACAAATTCCTTGCAATCTTGTTGTAGAGATGGCCACCAGACAGATCTACACAACAATTCTTGGGTTCGGGTAATGCCAGGGTGTCCAGCATTCTTGTGTCCATGAAACAACTGCAGCACTTTGGGACGTAAAGTACAAGGGACATAAAGAACCCCTCTTGGTTTCCCTTCTGGCACTTCTAATTGAAAAGGACTTAAGAGGCTAGGAAGGTCTTCAACTATCTCAGTGGCTGCCAGGATGATCTCTTTCGACAGAATACTTTCTGAGGAAGGAGATGGAGCAGTTTCAGGTTCAAAACAACGAGAAAGGGCGTCCGCTTTAACGTTCTTACTCCCTGGTGTGAATGTAATTATAAAATTAAAACGGCAGAAAAAGAGAGCCCATCTAGCCTGTCTGGGGGTGAGTCTTTTAGCTTTTTCAATGTACTGTAAATTTTTATGATCCGTGTACACCGTAATTACATGCTCCGCCCCCTCTAACCAGTGGCGCCACTCCTCAAAAGCAAGCTTGATGGCTAATAATTCCCTGTTTCCAACATCATAATTTCTCTGGGCAGGAGAGAATTTTCTGGAAAAAAAAGCACAGGGATGAAGCTTGCCCTGAAGTCCTGAACGTTGAGACAATACTGCTCCTACTCCAACCTCCGAGGCATCCACCTCCACTATAAATGGGTAAGAAACATCTACATGACGTAATATGGGAGCAGAACAGAATGCCTCTTTCAGAGAGGAAAATGCCACAACTGCTTCTTCTGACCAATGAGTGGCATCAGCCCCTTTTTTTGTCAAATTAGTAAGCGGAGACACCACCGAAGAGAACCCCTTGATAAATTTTCTATAATAATTTGCGAATCCCAAGAATCTCTGTAGTGCTTTAAGCCCAGATGGTTGTGGCCAATCCCTTACAGCAGAGACCTTTTTGGGATCCATGGACAACCCTGATGTAGAGATAATGTAACCAAGAAAGGCAATCTCCTTTACCTCAAAAACACATTTCTCTAATTTCGCAAACAATTGATTCTCCCTGAGTCTTTGTAACACATACTTCACATGTTGGCGGTGTTCCGTGATATTTTTAGAAAATATTAAGATATCATCTAAGTAGACGATTACAAAGCGACCCAGTACCTCCCTAAAAATCTCGTTGACGAACTCCTGAAAAACTGCAGGAGCGTTACACAACCCAAAGGGCATCACCAAGTATTCGTAATGCCCCTTGGGAGTGTTGAATGCCGTCTTCCATTCATCTTCCTCCCTGATACGGATCAAATTGTAGGCCCCCCTTAGATCCAACTTAGTGAAAACAGAAGCCCCGGGAACCTGTGTAAATAAATCGTCGATTAGCGGTAGTGGATACCGATTCTTAATCGTGATCTTATTTAGACCCCTGTAGTCAATACAGGGGCGCAAACCACCATCTTTTTTCTGAACGAAAAAGAATCCCGCTCCTGCAGGAGATCTTGAAGGGCGGATGAAACCCTTCTGCAAATTCTCCTGAATGTACTCGTCCATGGCCAATTTTTCCGGGGACGAGAGGTTGTATAGGTGGCCCCTGGGTGGCATGGTTCCTGGTTTCAAATCTATTGGGCAATCAAAAGGTCTATGGGGGGGTAATTGATCTGCTGCCCTAGGACAAAAGACATCAGCATATTCCTGATATTGTGGAGGTACTCCTTCCACTTGAATCTTAGTAGAACACAAAACTACATTCTGTAAACAATGTTGTGTACAATAAGGCGACCAAGTAGTCAACTGCCCATTCCCCCAATCAAACTGAGGAGAATGTAATCGTAACCAGGGCAACCCTAGTATCACCGTAGAGGTAGACATCTTTAAAATGAAAAACTGTATGACCTCCCTGTGCAGAGCTCCCACTTGCAGCGAGAGGGGAGGTGTCTGACACAGTGGGGACTTTCCTTGCAAAGGAGTGTCATCAATCGCTGTAACATATAAATGTCTTCCTACCGGAAGTACAGGGATATTTAAACTTAAAGCAAAGCTTAAATCTAAAAAGTTAGCTGTTGACCCGGAATCTACAAATGCTGTGGTAGGAAAGTTCTTCCCTTCCCAATTTAGGGAACAGGGCAATAAAATTTTTTCTTGTTTTGGAGGTAAAACAATTCCGCTTAGGGTGGTACCCCCTACCACACCTAAGCCGAGGAGTTTCCCGACTTCCTACCACAGTTTTGTGCAATGTGGCCCTTTTCCCCGCAGTACATGCAAAGACCCTCTCTGCGTCTTCTTGACCTTTCCGCCTCCGTGAGGCGCCCGTGGCCTAACTGCATCGGCTCCTCAGTCTCAACTGCTGCCGAGCTACTGGCCCCAGGAGTCCTAGAGTACATGGGGTACCTGCCCTTCTTGTTGTACCTCAGACGCCTATCTATTTTAATAGACAGCGTAATAGCCTCATCTAGATCTTTGGGTTCCGGATGACTAACCATCACGTCAGTTACTGCTTCTGACAACCCATCTAGGTATCTATCCAAGAGTGCATATCGCTCCCATCTAGAGGACACAGCCCACTTCCTAAACTCTGACGCATACTCCTCAGCAGTACTGCGTCCTTGTCTAAGGTTTTTGAGCTTACGTTCGGCCGTGGCGGCACTATCTGGATCATCGTAGATGACCGCCATGGCCTTAAAAAACTCCTGGACAGAAGACAGAGCAGGATGCTCATCAGGTAAGCCATAAGCCCACGTCTGGGAATCTGCATGCAATAGTGTCTTGATAAGAGTGACCTTCTGAGCCTCGGTTCCCGAGGACACAGGTTTCATCTCAAAGTAAGACAGCACTCTGTGACGGAAATTCTGGAAATCTGACCTTGTGCCTAAAAATTTCTCAGGAATGTTCATTTTAGGCTCGCTAAGAGCCGGGGGAGGTAGAACGTTAAGTGGTGATTGCAACCTTTGGACAGTCTCATTTAACTGAGTAATCTGAGCCTGCTGTGCAGTTACAGTAATCTTCAGCTGTTCTAACTCTGCCCTTACAGTCTGAAGCTGGTTTATCACCCCCTCCATCTTACTTCTTTATGGTCTGTGTTTCTGTAACGATTGGTGTCAGCAAGAGGCACAAATATCTGATTAAGTGGTGATATACAGAATCACCACTAATGCAGATATGTTAGAGTGAAATAGTAAGTATCTTCCTGATGGTAAATCAGCGGAAGGCTCACTAACACGGTAAGTGCCTGAAATGATCTACTCAGACCAGTGTCACACCCCGAACCTTGATTATTGGGGATCCGCAGTATCGCCAATAATACAAGGATAGACCCGATTATATAGCAATCTGCGGAATTGCTAATAATGCGGGTAGATGTAAAGCAGTGGACACACGAACAACATGAAAATATACAAAGCAGTAAATATTCACAAAGTTGTGGAAATATCCACCACACGGCAATTCCTCAGAGGTGTGGTTACCTCTGAATGGGAACCCCGTGTGTGAGATCCCCCAAAGTGGCAGTGGAGGAATCTCGGCCTCTGGCAGTAACGGTCTGCTAGGGCCGGCGTCTCAGGGAGGCAAGCCTCAGATAATAACCCAACAGTAGGAGACGTTCCACTGAAGGGAGCAAGGTCAGACAGAAAGAGGTTCGGCAACAGTACAGGCGGCAACAGTACAGAGACGTGAGACGAGAGAATAGTCAGGAACCAAGCCAATAGTCGTTAACGGTACGGGCTGGCAGAGTACAGAATCAGGAAGCAGAAGAGAAGTCAAGACAGGCACAGAATCATACACAGAGAATCAATAACAATAATAATAATCTCCTAGTCTAGGTGTGAAGTCCTTGGTTTCAACACCTGGGATCTAGTCTAAGGTCTGAGTGCTGACACAGGGTATCGCAAACACAGACCAAGTGTGACTGAAAAGCACTTCCTTATATACTGCCTGGGAGAGAAGTCTCCACCCCAGGCAGCAACCAATCAGAGCAGGCTAAAATGTCAGCTGACCTCCAGGTCAGCTGACACGCTTTCTAAGAGTATAAAGGCGTGTCTGGTGTGCGGCCGCACCCCCTAGAGGCAAGATGGCAGAACCCTGGTGAACAGCATGTTGGTGAGTTTGGAGCAGAGTGCTCGGACGGGTGTGTGCAGCGGATGCGGACGAATTTCCGCATCCCGCGTTGGAAGGTCCGCTTGCCGGACTGGATGCGACCATATTTCCGCAATCCATCCGGCGTTGCAGATTTTTCGTTACAATCCATTTTTGTTCAATCTTATACAGATCCCTTTCAATGTCGCCACCCCGGAATGATGGTACTTGCTTTATAATTCCTTTGAATTTTAACTTTTCAGGAGAGCCTCCATGTAATTCCGCAAAATGTTTTCCTAAAGGGCTATCAAAGTCCTTTTCCCATATGTTGGTAACATGCTCACCAATACGTTTGCTCAGTCTGCATTTGGTTTTCCCTAGATAATATAGTCCGCAGTGGCACGTTATACAGTACACTACACGCTCACTATTGCAATTTATATTGTGCGGATATCGAAAGTTTGTTGCCCATTATAGTTACAGAATGTTTTTGTTCTCTCAACATATTTACATTTTACACAGTTATGGCAGGGAAACATTCCCAAACTCTCTGGTATACGTCCCAACCAGGTTTCCCTCGTGGGCGATGAGAACTCCGACTTTACCAATATGTCCTTTAGATTTTTTGTTTTTCTTGCCGTTAGATAGGGGCGATCTCCAATTCGTTTTTTAATCTCCTCATCAACCATTAAAACATGCCAATGTCTTTGTAGGGACTTTTGTAAATCAGACCAATAAGGTCCATAGTTTGTCACGAACCTAATCACGTCTTTGCCCGAAGTGTCTGACTTTTTCTTTCCCTGTGCCCCTTTCAGAAGAGAACCCCTATCTCTCTCACTAGCCCTAATCCGTGCCTCCCTCACAATTTCAGATGGATATCCACGTTCCAAAAAACGGTCTGAGAGGAGTTCGGAATCCCTATCAAACTGGTCCTGTAAAGTAAAGTTCCTTCGAATACGGACAAAATTGTCCTCCTCGAATTTATTTCTTCTGACTGGGCAGGTGAAAGCTTGAGAAGTGTAGCAGTGTATTGCCTGCCGTTACCTTTCGAAATGTACTAGTGATCAGACGGCCCTCACTTTTCTGTATGTTTAGATCTAGGAAGGAGAGTTCGTTATGGCTCAATACATATGTGAGCCGTATATTCCTTCCATTCAACTGTAAGAGATCCACAAAAGATGCCAACTGCATTTCGGTACCACGTCAGACCAGGAACACGTCGTCTATAAAATGCAGCCACACCCCCACATGTTTTTGGAATTGCTCTAATGGGTAGACATCTTGTCTTTCCCATAGGCCTAAGTGGAGGTATGCGTATGCTCTGGTACAAGATGCGCTCATCGACGTGACCCTGGCCTGACGGTAAAATACCTGGTCGAATGCAAAACAGTTGAATGTCAACACCAGTTCCAGTGCATCACAAATTGGTTTTGTAATGACGATTCGGGGAAGTTTTCCCGCAAAAAGAAGGCCGTGGCTGACACACCTGTGTCGTGGGGAATGGACGTATAAAGTGATTCTACGTCAATACTGACGATCAAATGGAATCTGAGACCTCAATTGTCTCCAGGATTTTAAGTGCATCTCCAGTGTCCCTCATATAGGATGGGAGAGCTTCAACCATAGACTTCAACTTTTGATCGAGGTATTTCCCCAAATTCTCCAGAGGGCCCCCATTCCCTGACACGATTGGTCGGCCGGGTGGCCGGTCTGGATTTTTATGTATCTTTGGTATAATATAAAACACTGGGATACGATACTTATCAACCTGACAGAAATCACGCTCCTGTTCGGTGAGCACCCCCATCTCAAAGCCCTCATCTAGTAACAAATTCACCTTATCTTTAACCACTGGGAATGGATTGGATTTCAGTTTAATATATGTTTGCGTGTCTCCCAACAATCGCATACATTCACTTTTATAGTATTCTGTTGTCTTTAACGCTACGTTACCCCCTTTGTCACTCGGCTTTATCGTGATATCTTTCATTTCAGCTAGACGATTCATAGCCTCTATCTCACGTGGGGTGAGGTTTTTCATAGTCTTTGGGGGTCCAATTAAACTTTAGCTATCAAGTCTCTAAAAGTAGAGAGTCTATAAGAAAGGGGGGGCATATATTTAGATTTTTTACGTACTGTCGTAGGGTTGGGATTTCTACTTGTTAGTGTTTATAGTTTCAATTTCAACTAATTGACCAATCTCATCAGTGAGACTCTGTAGTACCACTAGGGCTTCTCTATCCTCAGTACTATCTAAACGTATTGCTACCTCTCCTTCCTGGTTTGTTACTTTTGTCTCCTGATCGTACCTGAGGGACAACTGGAGACGTCTAACAAAGAAATTTAGATCCTTATATACAGTGAAGGAGTCACCAGGGCTGGCGGGGGCAAATGTCAAGCCACGGCCTAATAATGAATAGTATTCCGGGCCGAGCATGTGGGGAGTAAGATTTATTACATTATTGTTTTTCATTATTTGTTTTGATTCCTTGCAGGCTGGATTTGACACTCCTGAACACTCTTCTTTTCCTCCCTTACCTTAACTGTCCCCTTCTGACTCACTGGTTTGCTCTTTAAAATCCCCTTCAACCATTTGTCCTCTTCGTCTCCTTCCTCTTCCTTCTCGTTTCCTGTCCTGACTTGCCTGTCTAAAAACATAACCGATCTGTCGGTGGTGTCGATACTGATTTTTCTCTGTCTATTTCTACTCCTGGATCTACTTCGGGGCCTATCTGTTTTACACTCAAAAAATTCCCTGTTGTTCCAACCCTCAACATCAGCCTGAAATTTACTTTGTTCTGTTACTGGGTGTACCATTCTATTTTGTTATCAGTCCCCACATAATAGGCGGTGCAGCCTTTCATAAAAAGTACTCTAGAAGGGTATGAGGTGACCTCAAGTCACCCCTGAAGTAAAAGGACCTGTACTCTCTGCAAACACATGCAGCCCTCTACTGTGCTTCATTGTTACCTGCAGACATTCATCTTTGAACCAGGACCGGACCGAGGCAGAGAGGCTCAAGTCTCAGAGCGCAGTGGAGGAGGAGGCACACAACTCACTCAGCTATCATTCCCCTATTGTGTTTGAAGCAGAGAGAAATAAGAAATGGGGATAATTGTGTTTGAAGCAGAGAGAAATAAGAAAAGGGGATACATGGCAGTGACTGCAAGCCAGATAACTAAAGATTAAGGTGTTGGGGGAGTTGGGGGCCCTGTGGCGCCTCTTAGTCTAATAACAATCAGTGTGTGACGGCTGGGGTGGGAGCGATGGAGGGGCACACTTAAAGGGAACCTAAACTGAGAGGGATATGGATGTTTCCTTTTCAACAATACCAGTTGCCTGGCAGTAGTGGTTGAATCACATACCTGAAACAAGCATGCAGCTAATCCAGTCTGACTTCAGTCAGAGCACCTGACCTGCATGCTTGATGATGTGCTGTGGCTAAAAGTATTAGAGACACAGGATCAGCAGGAGAGTCAGGCAACTGGTATTATTTTAAAAGGAAAAATCCATATCATTCTCAGTTTAAGTTCCCTTTAGGTGTCTCAGCCTTGGGTGCTGGAGGACCTTTTTCTGAGCCGGGAAAAGGTCCCTTCTCCAGGTCTCTGGCAAACTGCCTTCTTTTGCACACACATATTTGAAATGTGGACTCCATCAATCCACTTATGGGCCCATACGCAATTCACTTTTTCACCTGAGTTTTCTCCCAGATGATATTTTCACAACTTGTAAATAAAATGCCTTTTACACCATCAGCAAGCAACAAATACTCAAAATAATTTTGGCTGTACATTGTCACCTTATTTTTGGTACTTTTTGCATCGCAAAGTGCTAAGAAGTTATTTTAAATCAAAGATGAAAAATTATCTCCTAGGAGAAAACTCAAGTGAAAAAGTGAATTGCATATGGCCCCTTGTGTTTAGGTGCACAGTCTAGTCCAGAGTTGCTCACACTTTTTCAGCTTGTGAGCTATTTAAAAAAATGAGCACGTCAAAATGATCTACTGATGTACAATTTTAGGAGCACACTTGTATATACAGAATGGAAAATGTAGTGGGGTCAGGATCTACCATGAAGGCCTTCGCTATCTACCAGTTAATGGCGATCTACCTAATGGGCACCCCTGGTCTAGTCACTTGGCCTCATTTCCACTTTAAATGTATATCTTTTTAAATGCATGTCTTCCATGAAAACCACTTTTGACCAAAGTTCTATGGACTGTAAATGCAGGTAAGAGCCCCTTTGGTTTCTGCCTGGTTTGAGCTGATGGTGCTTCTGGACATCTTGCAGTCAAAGAGTTTTTTATAAGCATGATGTGTCTGTCATCTGTCACACTAAAGGCCCAATCCAATTCACTTTTTCTCCTAAGTTTTCTACTAGGACACAATTTTTTATCTTCTGTTTAAAATAATGTTTCATATTTTCTTAATTATTCACACTGGACCCTTCATTCTTTTACTCAGGTGTTATGGTCTTGAGCGAATTCGGAGTTTATTGAAGTGGTTACATATTGTAATGGTCTGAAGAACTATCTGGTCTCTAGTGGGAGGCCCCTTCCCTTTACCTTCTTTCTCCTTTCTTCTTCTTCTCTATATTCTTCTACTTCTGCCTTTCTTCCTTTACCACTTTATCACTCTTTTCATTTGTTTACATGTGTAACATTTTACTATGTTGTAAATTTCAATAACAATTTTGAAAAGAAAATAAGGTTTCAGCACTCTGCAATTGAAAAATACCAAACAGTAGGTGAAAAAGTGCTGTCTAAATTATTCCAATATTTTCTTACTTGCTGGTAGCTTAAAGCTAATGTAACCCCGGTTAAAAAAAAAAAAGCAGATCCTCACCTAAGGAAAGGGAAGGCTCGGTCCTAACGAGCCATCCCTCTCCTCTCCCGGTGCTGCGCTGGCTCCTCCGTTCTCATCCCACACCGAGGGGACTTCGGAAGTCTTCGGAAGCCCAGTCCTCCCAAAGACAGGTGGCGCACACACGCGTGCGTCATATAGGGCGCGCGCGCGTGCGCAGTGTAGAGCGGCCCGCTTCCGGGAGCACTCTGGCTCCCGAAGCATTTCCGAAGCCTCCCTTCGGCCAGGAGACAGCGGTATTTAACCAAAACGGTCGAATACCGCTACGGGGGAGCCAGGACAGCAGCAGGCCCCGGGAGAGGGAATGCTCTATGGGACCCAGAGCCTCCCTCTTCTTAGGTGAGTATCTGATTTTTTTTTTTTTTAACCAGTTCCCATTAGCTTTAAAAGGCATTTTATTAATAAGATGTGAAAATGTAGGAGAAAGAGTTGGATTGGATTGGGTCCTAAAAGCGAATTGGATCGGTGTCTATGGCTAAACTCCGTTTCCAGTCCTCCTCAGTGTTGCTTGTTTTGTTGCTTTGCAACACCTGTCTTCCTTGAACTTTCTGTCTGTGAGAGAGCTTGCTGTTGCAGTCAGACCATTTTTTACATTAACCTTCATCGACTTCAGCAACCTTAGCTTGTTATTAAGCTACTGTGATCTCCCACAATGCTCAGTACTAAATATGCAAATTATCTCTTTATGCCTCTGAAGCCAGGCCTGCATCCAGAAACATGGGTGTATAGCAAGCCTATAGCTTATAAAATTAACAGAGCCATATCAACCCAACATGCTGACCACCTGTTTCAGACTGTTTATCCTCCTAAATGCATGGCAGGCATTGATCTGGCTCTATGGGATAGGGAATGGACCAGTACAACAGAATACCCAAGCAGCAAAGGGTGATCACACCAAATACTGATTTATATCCTACTAGACCTAAGGCCCGTTACAATAACAGGCGCTAGGCCTCTGACCTCACAACCTCCTGCTCCTCCCGCCGCCAGATCCCCCGCGCGCACACACCTGCCCCGTCCTCCTGCCGGCCCAACAGCTGCCCGCGTGCCACGCAGGCATGGTAGGGCAATAGCAGGGACACAGGAGTTTTATTGAATAGGATAGTGTTTATGCATTTTGCAAGTTGATAATTGATATACAAAAAATATTACATTCTCATTTTATGGCATTTTTTTTTTTTCACAAGAACCAGGTTTGTGTGATTTCTTACATTAGCTACTGAGCTCTAGCAGAAGATCAAAGTAGGCTCTATGTGATTCATGCAGTAACAAAGGTCACTCAGAGGAGCATTAACTAGGTGTGTCTGGATCAGAATTACGCAGGGCTGTGAACAAAAAATCAACAATTCTGCTATCCTAGCTGTATTTTATGCTATCCTAGCAGTAAATTATCTCTGCCATTCAACATTTATATAGTACTAGCAAAACATCAACAGCATTTTCCAGAGAACATTAAATAATTCACATGACTAACTTTTCCTCAGAAAGACTCACAGTCCAATAACCTGCCACATACTACAGCCCACATTTTGGATGTGGCCAGTTAACCTATCGATATGTTCTTGGGATCAAAAAAGGCAGAGAGAGGAAACCCACAGATTGGGTTCAAATTATTCTTTTGGCATGTGCAAAACCATAGCTAGCTGAAAACTGAATTGTAAAGATACTATTTGACAACATTAAGCTAGAAAATGTCGTATGTAATTACAATGAAAATGAAGGTACACCTTAAGTGCAGCAGCATAGGAAGAAATAAACTGAGTACATTGCTCATAATGATCTGTAAACAGAATTTAACTACTTTAGGACTGCGCTAGTTGAAATCTACGCCCTGTTTTGATGGATATCTGGCTGCCAGGACATAGATTTCAACTCACCGCTGCTGCGCACATCCGCCGTTTTCGTCGCTCTCACCGATCTCACTGCTGAATCCCTGCCGTCTCCCGCCGCAGCTCACTTGTTCTGCCAGTCTCTATGACAGCAGAGCCCTATGAGCGGGTCAGGAGCCGATTTAATTGGCTCTTGGCCCTGTCTTGCAATGTAAGCAACTCCCATTGGCTTACATTGGAAGACAGGGTCAGGAGCCAATGAAAGCGGCTCCTGATCGGCTCACAGAAACTCTGCCGTCATAGAGACTGGCAGAGTGGGTGGCCCGGGTTCCCGCCGTGGGGCGGTGACGGCGGTTGCGGCAGGTATGTGCAGCGATCCTCGGGATTCCACCATTTCTGTACCAGTGGTCTCTGGTACTTAAGGGGGCAGAGACCACTGGTACTTAAGTGGTTAAAAACTGTACCTGAATACCTGTATCTGGCGGTCCTTTTTACATTACAATTTCTAGAGCTCCTCTAAGCCAGGATGAGAAAAAAAATTAAAGAAATGAAAGAAATCTATATATTTACTTGGTTTATCTCAATAATGTCCAGTTCTTTTTTCAAAAAAGCTTAAAGGCTTAAAAGTAAAATAGCATCAGATTCAGTGATGTTCGGATACCCCTTTTTATTATTCGAGTTAGGTCAAATTCGAATAGTAAATTATTCGAGTTCGGTCGAATATTCGAGTCGAATATTTTTTACTATTCGATTCGACCTCGAAATTCGAGCTCACTATTCGAGTCGGTATTCGAGCTCATTATTCGAGCTGACTATTCGAATTGGCCTTAAATAGCTTCCAACACTTGTTTTGGGGGTGAATGATGTAAGAATCTCCTTCTCCTTCTTCTTCTCCTTCTTCTTCTTATTATTTTTCTATTTCTTCTTCTTTTTCTATATCTTCTTCTTCTTCTTCTTCTATATCTTCTTCTTCTTCTATATCGTCTTCTTCTTCTTCTTCTTCTTTTTCTATATCTTCTACTTCTTCTATATCGTCTTCTTCTTCACTTATTTCTCTTCTATATTTTTTTTTTAAAAGAAATGCAGCTATTTTTGAGCGTAATAAATAGCTGGTGGCGCATGAAGGAAGCGCCATTGTATGTGCTCCCTGGCAGTGGAAACACACAGACAGCAGGAGGTAAATTCAGCAGCAGCAGCAGGAGGAGGATGATTGTGTGGCAGCAGGCAGTCAATGAGGCAGGCAGCGAGACATAATAGGCTGTGGTACCTAGCGAAGGCACCAGCCCATAAATACACAACAGGAGGTCCCAGACAGCGGTCGTGCAGCCCACATCGTGTCCAATACACAACTGGGACAACACAGTTTTCAACCCGGGCACCTCAGAAAAATTAAACCTTTTTTTTTTAATGTTTTTTTTTTGTACAGCAAATTACACATATAGCTATTGTTGGACGTAATAGCTGGTGGCAGAGTGGCAGCACAAGGTAAATCTGTGTACCCTGGCAGTGGGAAACACAGACAGACAGCAGAAGGGTAGCACACAGCAGCCCACTGTAGGTGTAAAATGTGTGGCTACAGGCGACGTAATAGTCAAACTGAACCAGGCTGGCTTAGTAGTGAGCAGGAGCCAGGAGGTGGTAAATGGTGGAAAGGGATATTAACGATGGTTCCGGCAGCCAGTTCATGTCCCTCTCTCGCCGACAACAGGGGCCAGGAACTCGCCTTCCACCCACGCCTGGTTCATCTTGAGAAACGTCAGTCTGTCCACAGACTTGTGAGACAGACGTGAGCGTTTCTCGGTGACCACGCCACCAGCTGCACTGAAGCAGCGCTCGGACAGCACGCTGGAAGGGGGACAGGGCAGCACTTCCAGGGCGTACTGCGCCAGCTCGCTCCAGATCTCCAGGCGCTTGACCCAATACTCCATAGGATCAACAGGGGCATCTCTGTCAAGCCCGCTGTAGGACCCTGGTAGTCAGCCACCATGCGGGTCAGGCGCTGGCTGTGACCGGAGGAGGATGCTGCTGCATGCACCTCCTCTCTAGTCACTGCTGGAGCCTCTACAGTCCTGTAGAGCTCGTTTCTGAGAGACAGCAGGTCTGTGGGGCGCTTGCTGCTGGATGCAAGCACCTGCTGCTGCCTCTGTGCTGGCTGGACAGTGGGGGTGGAAGGCTGGGGGAAGGCTTCCACCAAGCGCTCAACAAGGGCCTGCTGCAAGCTCCTTATTTGTTGCGCTGGGTCTCCTCCTGTAGGAGGCAGGAACTGGCTCAACTTCCCCTTGAGGCGCGGGTCCAACATCATGCTGATTCAGATGTCCTCCCTCTGCTTCATCTGGATCACCCTGGGGTCCCTGCGCAGGCACGTCAGCATGTGCGCTGCCATTGGGAAGAGGCGGGCCACGTGTGCTGGCACATCGACGGCAGTGCTGTCCTCATCCTCCTCCTCTGCCGCCTCATCCTCTCTCCACCCCCGCACCAACTCAGTTGCACTCTGCTGACCCCCCTCATCAGCAGCAAGGTCAGGGACCTCCACCAAGTCATCGTCCTCCTCCCCCTCAGAGGTGGACTGTGCAGCTGCATGCCGCTCCTGCTGGGCCAAGGCTGCCGCTCCCTGTTCCACCAAAGCATCGAGGGCCCTGTTCAGCAGACAAACCAGGGGCACCCACTCGCACACCATAGCCTCACATCCTGCTCACCATGTTGGTGGCCTGCAGAAAGGGAGCCAGCACTAAGCACACCTGCTGCATGTGCCCCCAGTCGTCATCGGGGACGATGGACGGGATGTTGCTGGTCTTGTACCTTTTCTGAGCGGCGGACACAGTGGCCAGAGCAAGGTACTGGTTGACAGCGTGCTTCTGTTCAACCAGACGCTCCAACATCGCCAGGGTGGAGTTCCAGCGAGTTGGAACGTCAAGGATCAGCCGATGGCGTGGTAGCTCCAGCTCCTTTTGCACGTCTTCCAGGCTCGCAGAGGCTGCAGGCGAGCGCCGGAAGTGACGCACAACATTCCTTGCCGTTTCCAGCAGTTCGCCCATCCCCTGGTAGGTGCGCAAGAACTTCTGCACCACCAGGTTCAGCACGTGGGCAAGACAGGGGATGTGGGTCAGGTTTCCCCTGTCAATTGCGGCAACCAGATTGGCCCCATTGTCGGCCACCAGCTCTCCGACTCTGAGGCCTCTGGGGGTCAGCCAAATCCTCTCCTGCTCCTGGAGTTTGGCCAACACATGGGTTGCCGTCAGTTTGGTCTTCCCAAGGCTGACCAACTGCAGCAGCGCTTGGCAGTGGCGTGGCTTCACGCTGCTGCTGAGGCGGGGGGTTTGGCCAGGTGTGCCGGAGGATGGCAGAGGATCGGAGGAACCTGCTGCAGTTCCCCTGACCCTGCGGGGTGGCACCACCCACTGTGTTGCTGCTGCTGTGCCCGCTGCTGCTCTCCCATCCTCACCCCCTTCCACCAAGCTGACCCAGTGGACAGTGAAGGACAGGTAGCGGCCTGTCCCGAAGCGGCTGCTCCAGGAGTCCATGGTGACGTGGACCCTTTCACCAACCGCGTGCTCCAGCCCTCGCTCCACATTGGCCATGACAAAGCGGTGCAGTGCAGGCATGACCTGGCGGGCAAAGAAGTGTCTGCTGGGGAGCTGCCAGTCTGGGGCTGCACAAGCAAGCAGCGCACGCATGTCGCTCCCCTCCTGCACGAGCTTGTATGGCAGGAGTTGGGAGCACATGGCCCGTGCCAGCAAGCCGTTCAGCTGCCACACGCGACGGCTGCTAGGAGGCAGAGCCCTAACCACCCCCTGGAAGGACTCGCTCAAAAGGCTCTGGCGTCGCCTTTTGCTAGCACGGGAATCAGCGGAGACAGCAGAGGAGGCCACTGAGGACTGGCTGACAGAACAGGCCTCAGTGTCGGCGGCAGGCGTTGCAGGGGGGGAGGAGCAGTGCGTTTCCGCACTCCTGCTGGTGGTGCTGGAGGAACAGGAGGGCGGGTGGCTGCTGTTGCTGCTGCTGAAGGCTGTGCAGTGATGGGTGTGGTGCCACTGCCAGCACAAGATGCCTTCAGCCTCTGGAACTCCTCATGCTGGTGGTAATGTTTCGCAGCAAGGTTTGTTGATGAGCGAGCTGGTGCTGAACTTTAAGGGGTCTGCACCTCTGCTCAACTTCCGCTGACAGTGGTTGCAAGTGGCGTACTTGCTGTAAACTGTGGGCATGGTGAAAAATTGCCAGATTGGTGACAAGAAAACCCCCCTACGGCCTGGAGCCGCTGCTGCCTGTCTCCCTGTGGTGGTTGGGGGGGGGGGGGGGGGGGAGCTTGGGTGCGGCTGGTGGTGGTACTGGCAGATGCTGCTGCTGCTGAGCCTGAGACACCAGCAGGCTGTGGGACCTGCCTACTGCTGCCAATGCTTGCAATGATGCGCCTCCTTGCAAGGCCCACAAGCGCATCCTCCTCCTCAGAGCTGCTGCTGATGACATCCCCAGGTGCTGGTGGTGGCACCCAGTCTTTGTCTGTCACCCTGTCATCATCATCATCATCCTCCCCCTCCTGAAACATGTCCTGCTGGGATGATGACCCCCCAAACTCCTCTCCTGATGCATGGATGGGCTGCTTGACTGTCGCCACAGTCTTGCTGTCCAATCCCTCCTCCCCCAAAGTGCCCATCAGCATCTCCTCCTCAAAATCGCCAACAACAGCAGACAATTAACTCATGATGCCTGGGGTCAAAAGACTGCTGAATGACAGATCGCCAACTGACGGTGAACTGGCCTCCTCCCCAGGCCCTGCTGGGCGGCTGCTGCGAACAGGGGTGGTGGTGGTGGTGAGGGTGGAGGCCTCGGATGCAGAGCTGATGGCGGGCTGCTCATCCTCCGTCATCAGTTGCACCACAGTGGCTGCATCCTTTTCCTCAATGGGACGTTTCCGACCCGGCTGGAGAAAAATAGGAGCAGGTACTACACGCTGCTGCTGCTGTGTCTCTGCAGCGTGAGTTGCAGATGCTCCTGCTGGGCGCCCAAGGCGTCCACGGCCAGTGGCTATAGGCGGAATGTTAGCCACTGACGCAGCTGCTGCGGAACTGTGCATGGTGGCGCGGCTTGCCACAATGCTGCTCCCTCTCCTCCTGATTCCCTTGCTGCCCTTCCCCTTGCCCAAACCGCGCTGGCTGCCACTTCCAGACATCTTAGATGTTTTGGGCGTAAACAAAAAAGTTTTTTAAAAGGGCGGGTGAAAAAGTGGGGTACTTTAATGGAGTGGGTTGGTGGGTGAGGTGACACTAATCACTAAGTGATTAGATCGCTAAGTGATTACTAGTACAGTACAAATAAAAAATACAATAATCAGTAATCAGTAAGTGTGAACAGTGAACAGTGAGTGTGTCCCCTAGTACACTAACTAGAAAATACAATAATCAGTAGTAATCAGATTCAGTAGAAGGAAATAGAGTGTGTGTACACTACAGACAGTGCACGCACACACACACGCAGGAGCTAGCCTATGAACAGTGACTGAGTGTCCCTAGTACAGTAAGTACAACTAGAAAATACAATAATCAGATTCAGTAGTAACTAATCAGATGATTCAGTAGAAGGGAATACTTTGTACTGTGTACACTACAGACAGTGCACGCGCACACACACACGCAGGAGCTATGAACAGTAACAGTGAGTGTCCCTAGTACAGTAGTATAACTACAAAATACAATAATCACTCAGTAAGTAAAGGACAAGACAGGGTAGAATACACAGCAGAAACACTGGTATAGATGAGAAATAAACTAACAGAGGACAGGAGGACAGCTGCCCACACAGGCAAGGCCCTGAGGCCTAAAGCTGTGTAAGCTTGCCTGCAGCAGCAGCTGTCTCTATGTAACACACAAGCTACTAACTAAAATACAATCTCTATCTAGCTAACAACAATATAGGTGTATATAGCAGGTGTATGTGAGCAAAAACGCTAGGTGATTGACCACAATAGAGCACTTGCTAAGCCAAAGCACAAAGGAGCAGATCTCTCTCTGTACAAGTCAGGCAAGGACGGAAAAAACGAACATGGCGGCCGCTATTTATAGGGTAGAGGCTGGCCAGGGTCCCCCTCTGTGATTGGCTGCCGTCAGAGGGCCTGGGAGCCCTCTGATTGGCTCTAAGGACATCAATCTGGGCTATGACGCTATTCGAGCTCGAATAGCGCTGTTTGCTCGAATAGCGCGAATAGTGAGTGGGCTATTTGAGTTCACTCGAATAGCCCATTCGAATAGCTGCAGCTATTCGAGCTCGGTATTCGACCTCGAATAGCTGAAAAAGAGCTCGAATATTCGAGCTCTGCTGAGCATCCCTGATCACATTCAGGCAATGTCATTTTCAGAATTTGCAAAAAGAAAAATGGCAGCCCCTATGACACAGACCACCCCATTCTGAATCTCTGTCCAGCAAGGTTATATGGATGAGATAAGTCTTATACAGTATGCAGAATAAGGCAGAGATAAGTTAGGTGAATGTATAATCGAGTTCAGGTTTGCTTTATAGTGTACCCGAGGCAAACCTCGAGTATGAAAAGAGATACTTACCTAGGAAGACAAAAGTGTCTGGATCATCCGTTGTTCTAGAAGATTACAGACAAGGACCTGCGCATTAAGCAATGCATGAGTGACTTGATGCTACTTTGCAGTCACGGCCATGTCAGAGGAAGAGTGCAGCCCCGATGTTGAGGAGGGTCCTGGGAGGCAGCGGAGGACGGCATCCTCTCCTTAGCTAAGCATTTACTTTTATACATTTATTACACCTCGGATTCTGTAACACGGTCTATATTTCTTGTTCATTTATCAGATTGTCTTTGCGCCCATTTCAGCTTCTTTCTACCACTAATGATCTTTATCCTTGAAACCGTCCTGTATAATACAGCCACAGCAGTTTATATGCTGCGCTGAATGTATCAGCTTTCTGTGGCTGTTTACAGCTTATTTTGTATTCTTGTAGCCGTTTGAAGATTTGAAGTTTGGATTGTAAACTTGTGGTGAGTGAAACTGAATATGGAAAGTATGTTGATGACATTTAAAACCAATTAAGTGATTAAAAATTGTTTTGAACTAATAGAATTCCTTGCATGCCTGTCATCATTTTGTCAAATTAACCAGCAGCAGAACACAATGTACAAAGCAATCTCACATGTTTTTCCTGCTCGCTATCAACTTCTGTCAAAAAGGGGGCAAGACATCAGTTACTAAAAGAGACTGTCAGTAAGCAAAGCATCACTGTAAATTATTTATTATTTAAGCAGTCGAGTCTCAGCTTGTACTGCAACCATGTTCCAGGGCTCTGATTTTATGTTCTCATCATTACCAGCAATGCTGCAGACTATGCACTGGGAGCCTGTATGCGTTGTGCTGAATGAAAGTGCTAACAGAAGGCATATTTGTGAACCAACCCAAATCTCATCTCATTTTGTATGAAAAAAGGTTCACGTTAAGCAGTTACACAACAGTGAGGCCTGTAACCCACTAGGAATCGCTGCCACGATGTGTGCAGCAAATTCCTAGTGCAATTGCGCTTCCCCGACGCTTTGAAACTGTGCACAGTAAACTATACTGTCCTTCCAATTAGCAGGTTTTTTTTTTTAAACAAAACTTTATTATACTTACCAGATGTCCGTCCGTAGCCCAGTCCTCTAAAGGAAGGTAGGTGCTTCTCTATGAACAATCAGAGAAGCATCTGCTAACTCTTCCTTTCGGGGGCAGGGCTAAGGACTGAAGCAGGAAACCCAGACACCTGGTGAGTATTATAAAGTTTATTCCAATCGTAATCACTTGGCCCCCCCAAAGCGTTGCAAAATCGTTTTTGAAAAGTGATTTCGCAGCGCTTATATACTTAACCACTGAGTGTGAATGCGCTCAAAATGCTACATGTCCTGCGATAAGCCCTAATTGCAATCGCACTGGTAGATTCCCCACCACACACTTACATTGGCAATGCATTTTTGGGAATTGCCGTCAATTGGCGGCGATCCCAAAACGCTGCCAAAATCTCCATAGTGGGTTCCAGCCCTAAAAGTTTATTGGTTTGCATATGAAGAGAAATTATTCTGGAGATACTCGTTATTTTTTAAGTAATATTTATTTCAAAGCTTCAAGACTCCAAGTTTCAGTTCAGCTTATTCCTTATTAATCTGTCAGTTACAAATTCACAGTCATAGCACTGTAAAATCATGAGTCGCTTTAAAATCTAAAGCCCAATCTACACGATACGATTCTTTATACGATTCGATTACGATTCTATTTACGATCCGATTAAATCCGACATGTCCGATCAGGATTTGATTCGATTCAATTCGATTTGCCATTGTTTTGCAATGGCAAATCGAATTGAATCGAATAGAATCCTGATCGGACATGTCGGATTTAATCGGATCGTAAATAGAATCGTAATCGAATCGTATAAAGAATCGTATCGTGTAGATTGGGCTTAAGAGTAATTTTCAATGTAGTTTTAGTTTAATCCTTTTTTATTCCCCAACATTCTTGCAGTCTATTGCATTGAGTAATAAAACAGCACACACAACTAGAGAAATAAGCTGCACATTGCTTATGTGTAGTTAACTGAAATGTTTTAGTGACAAATTTATGAAAAGGACTATTCAGAGCAGTATTTGCAATTTTCTTTGGAGGCACATTGATAGCAGCAGTGGATTAGAAAAAAAGATTACACATTCACAACAGGAATATGTTCACAGAACATACTTAGGCAGATAAATAAACATCAAACAAATTTCACCCCCTTCATTTCAGGAGGTAGGTAATCCTGCTCCACTGGCTCCCGGTACATGGGATTATACTTGTAGCCTTTGGCATAACCCAGATTCTTCATCAGCTTAGTTGGAGCATTTCGCAAGTGGAGAGGAACTGGTGGAAGTGGCCCCTTATGGTTCTTCAAACATTCCTTCACCTTATTGTATGCACTATATGCAGCTACTGACTTTGGTGCACGAGCCAAATACATAACACACTGAGCCAATATGACCTGTAAATAGACATACAAAAATGAAAGCTTAAACACACTTGCTTTATTAGAATTTCAAATATATTTCTGCAGAAAAATGATCAAATGCCTGTTAATTTAACTGGACTATCAACAGTTACACAGGATCAGCACTGTGAAGTTACAACTATTTTCCATTATGTTGTATGTAGCTTAAAGAGGAACTGTAGAGAAATTAACATACTGTAATGAATAAAATTGTTTTGATTTTTTTGTAAAATCTTTCTTCTCCCTTATTTTCATTCTGAAATGTATCTGAAGTAGTGACATCTTTAGTTCTACCAAGTGATCTGGACTGGATGTTCATTACTGAGAGTTCTAAGCACAGAGTGAGATACTGCTTGCTTGGCAGTTGGAAAAAATCCATTATTTCCCACGATGCAATGAGGTTCACAGAAAGGAAACGGGCAGGCCATGGTCCTGACATCACACTGTAAGAGGAGTTTTACCACAATTTCAGCCATACAGACAATGGATCTATTACAGACAATGGATCTATACAGATGATCTATTTGAGAAAAAGTAAAGATTTATCATTGGAAATGGGGTATCAGCTGCCGATTGAGATGAAGTTCCTCTTTAAAGCACACCTGAACTGACTTAAAAAATCCTACACTGTAGGCAGGCAGCAGTGCAAAAAAGAGGAGTGCAGAGTGGGACATGTACTGATTGTTTGGCTTCTACTTGACTGGCTTTGCACAGAGCCACAAATTGGCAGAAAGGTGCAATAGAAGTGAGCCCGGAAAACCAGAGCACCTTAAAGGGCAACTGTAATGAGAGTTATATGGAGGCTGCCATATTTATTTCCTTTTAAACAATACCAGTTGCTTGGCAGTCCTGCTGATCCTCTACCTCTAATACTTTTAGCCATAGACCCTGAACAAGCATGCAGCAGATCAGTTGTTTCTGGCATTCATGTCAGATCTGGCAAGATTTGCTGCATGCTTGTTTTCAGTGTGATTCAGACATTACTGCAGCTACATAAACCAGCAGGCCTGCCAGGCAAATGGTATTGTTTAAAGGGAAATACATGTGGCAACCTCCATATCCCTTTCATTACGGTTGTCCTGTTTCCTCATTTCTGCCTCTTGCTTTGCTGGGAAAGATAAGCAAGCTCTAAAGCCTGGTACACACCATGCAATTTCCTGTCAGATAGATGGATCGAATAGATACATTCCGACAGGTCCGATCTGATTTCCGATCGTTTTTCTGATCGATTTGCATAGAAGTGATCAGAAAAATAATCGGAAATCCGATCGGATCTGTGGGAAATTATCTATCGACTCATCCACCTGATGGGAAATTGCATGGTGTGTACCAGGCTTTAAGGCGAGTCTACTGTTTAGTCCATTGTTCCTTCTTAGTGACTATTATACTTGAATCTGTCAGTCATCTGTTTCTCCATGCCAAAGAGCAAGCGAGTAGAAATCCGGTGCAGATTTCTACTCGCTTGCTCTTTTGCATGGAGAAACAGATGACTGACATGGTGCACCTCTCAAGATAAATCTTGTTTTATTAGAAACAAAATAACAAATACATTAAAAAGAACCAACAGGCAAGACAGTCCGCTGTTTCGGGCTCCTGCCCATCTTCAAGTTGCCAGGTTCTAATTGTACACTCATGAAAAACCTCCATTTATATACATTAGTAACCAATCAGATCCCATATACAAATGAGAGGACCTGATGGGGAACTGCTAATCTCAATATCAGACCACTCCTCCCCATAGGAGTTCACAGTAAGTCAACAAATACGAGATCCGTTACATATAAAATACATGCAGTTCTATATATATACAAATTTAGTTCTAGTATACTCACAAAGATAACACGCGGTGTGTATCAAGCCCCCCAAGCCTCAGATCGCTTAAAAATAAGACTGAAAAAACACTCGCTGGCTGTAAACATTACCAGACGTACGACCATCTAATCAGCGCCTACTAGGAAGTGACGTCATGGCAATGCACATCCCACCTAATGAAAAAACAGAGGCGCCGACCTATAATGAACCGGCGAAGCCAAAAAGAACTTCCCACAGCTGCCAGCCAATAGCGCTGCCATAGTCATAAACGCCGACCAATAACGCTATAGCGGGGTGAAAAGACACGCCCCCCCTATGCCCGGCAATCACATACCCATACAAAAATGTAAACGTAACGCTGATGAAGAGACTCACCAGCGTTATCCAATGGTTGAACAGCAAGGGAGTGTTTTTTCAGTCTAATTTTTAAGCGATCTGAGGCTTGGGGGGCTTGATACACACCGTGTGTTATCTTTGTGAGTATACTAGAACTAAATTTGTATATATATAGAACTGCATGTATTTTATATGTAACGGATCTCGTATTTGTTGACTTACTGTGAACTCCTATGGGGAGGAGTGGTCTGATATTGAGATTAGCAGTTCCCCATCAGGTCCTCTCATTTGTATATGGGATCTGATTGGTTACTAATGTATATACAGTGGTGTGAAAAACTATTTGCCCCCTTCCTGATTTCTTATTCTTTTGCATGTTTGTCACACTTAAATGTTTCTGCTCATCAAAAACCGTTAACTATTAGTCAAAGATAACATAATTGAACACAAAATGCAGTTTTAAATGATGTTTTTTATTATTTAGTGAGAAAAAAACCTCAAAACCTACATGGCCCTGTGTGAAAAAGAAATTGCCCCCTGAACCTAATAACTGCTTGGGCCATCCTTAGCAGCAATAACTGCAATCAAGCATTTGCGATAACTTGCAACAAGTCTTTTACAGCGCTCTGGAGGAATTTTGGCCCACTTATCTTTGCAGAATTGTTGTAATTCAGCTTTATTTGAGGGTTTTCTAGCATGAACCGCCTTTTTAAGGTGATGCCACAACATCTAAATAGGATTCAGGTCAGGACTTTGACTAGGCCACTCCAAAGTCTTCATTTTGTTTTTCTTCAGCCATTCAGAGGTGAATTTGCTGGTGTGTTTTGGGTCATTGTCCTGCTGCAGCACCCAAGATCGCTTCAGCTTGAGTTGACAAACAGATGGCCGGACATTCTCCTTCAGGATTTTATTGCAGACAGTAGAATTCATGGTTCCATCTATCACAGCATGCCTTCCAGGTCCTGAAGCAGCAAAACAACCCCAGACCATCACACTACCACCACCATATTTTACTGTTGGTATGATGTTCTTCTGCTGAAATGCTGTGTTACTTCTATGCCAGATGTAACGGGACACGCACCTTCCAAAAAGTTCAACTTTTGTCTCGTCGGTCCACAAGGTATTTTCCCAAAAGTCTTGGCAATTATTGAGATTTTTTTTTTTTAGCAAAATTGAGACGAGCCTTAATGTTATTTTTTGCTTAAAAGTGGTTTGTGCCTTGGATATCTTCCATGCAGGCCGTTTTTGCCCAGTCTCTTTCTTATGGTGGAGTCGTGAACACTGACCTTAATTGAGGCAAGTGAGGCCTGCAGTTCTTTAGATGTTGTCCTGGGGTCTTTTGTGGCCTCTCGGATGAGTTTTCTCTGCGCTCTTGGGGTAATTTTGGTCGGCCGGACACTCCTGGGAAGGTTCATCACTGTTCCATGTGTTTGCCATTTGTGGATAATGGCTCTCACTGTGGTTTGCTGGAGTCCCAAAGCTTTAGAAATGGCTTTATAAGCTTTACCAGACTGATAGATTTCAATTACAGTACTTTTGTTCTCATTTGTTCCTGAATTTCTTTGGATCTTGGCATGATGTCTAGCTTTTGAGGTGCTTTTGGTCTACTTCTCTGTGTCAGATAGCTCCTATTTAAGTGATTTCTTGATGTAAACAGCTGTGGCAGTAATCAGGCCTGGGGGTGACTACAGAAGTTGAACTCAGGTGTAATAAACCACCTTTAAGTTATTTTTTAACAAGGGGGGGCAATCACTTTTTCACACAGGGCCATGTAGATTTGGAGTTTTTTTTCCTCACTAAATAATAAAAACCATCATTTAAAACTGCATTTTGTGTTCAATTAGGTTATCTTTGACTAATAGTTAACGGTTTTTGATGAGCAGAAACATTTAAGTGTGACAAACATGCAAAAGAATAAGAAATCAGGAAGGGGGCAAATAGTTTTTCACACCACTGTAAATGGAGGTTTTTCGTGAGTGTACAATTAGAACCTGGCAACTTGAAGATGGGCAGGAGCTCGAAACAGCGGACTGTCTTGCCTGTTGGTTCTTTTTAATGTATTTGTTATTTTGTTTCAAATAAAACAAGATTTATCCTGAGAGGTGGTGCGGATTTCTACTCGCTTGCTGTATTGAAGTCCCTGTGGTATCCTGGGAAACAATCCTGCACACCTCACCCCCTCATTTGGGTCATTTGCCAGAGAGTGCGACTGGACCCCGTTTGGAATTCTGTTTACTATTTGATACCATCCAAGTTGGCACCATGGCGACGAGTGAACAAAATAGAGAGGACAATGTCTTCTCGTATACACACGAGCAGATTGATAAGATACTAGCTATGGCAGAAGGGTGGTGCGAATATCCTGAATAAGGCCTGGTGCACACCAAAGGAGTTTTTCTGAGCGTTTTGAGTTTTTAAATCTGCTGCTAATGTTATCCTATGTGTCTGTGCACACTGGAGCAATGAGGTTTTGTAAAAAAAAACCATAGCATTACATTGGGAAGAGCTTTTAGAGGTTTCAAAAGCTCTTCCCAATGTAATGCTATGGGGTTTTTACAAAACCTCATTGCTCCAGTGTGCACAGACACATAGGATAACATTAGCAGCAGATTTAAAAACTCAAAACGCTCAGAAAAACTCCTCTGGTGTGTTCCAGGCCTAAAACTGATGTGAAACTAATTAAACAGGATTTGGAAGCCAGCAAGAAGGCATGGACTTCACTTAATTTGCATGCAAAGATTTTGGCTGAATACCACCGAGCAGGAATTATTCCACGTTCAAACCGATCTCAAGTGGCACCCTTTCTTTTTTCTGATGAATTGGACTTTACTTCAGTCTGGGTAAAAATCTGGAATAAGGCCTCCTTCGACTCGATGGTGCACATGATTTCTAGGATCCATCAGGAATTACCCAAGTTGGAAATCAAGATGAGTGCTCTAGAGTCTGATCTTAAAGGGGCTCTTCCCGATAATGTGTTTCAACAATATCTAGAGGGTTTAGAGTCCAAGATAAAGAACTTTGCTGATAACCTGGAAGAGGTCAAAAGGTCTAAATATAAACGTGACCAGAATGATTATCTGAACGGTTATGTGTATAATTGGCAGAAACGTGTCCCAGCTGGTAAGAAATCCGTGTATGACCATCCTCCTAGAGTCAGGGGACGAAAACCTAGAAAGGGTGGTAAAAATCCGATTAAACCCACAAATTCCTCTGGTGGTAAGAGCTCCATGGGTGATGGTTCTACTACAGATTTTTTGTCCTCACGGGATCAGGCACCCGAAAGGGCCACGGGAGAGGTGAACGTGGCGGCAAGAAACACAAACGCATTAACCGGGAAGCAAAAGAGCCCAATCAAACTAAGGAAACGTTAGATGTACCATCTCTTGTGGTCAATATTTCTTCATATAATTTGACCCAGATTGAAAGACAGGTTCTTGAATATGGACTGTCATCTTGTCCAACTAATGGTCCCCATTTTTTTGCTCTGGACATTGAACTTAATTGTTTTTTTCGAACCCTTAAACTAAACATTTTTTGAGACTCCTAGATCTGAGACGGTTTTTAGGTTTACAGCACCTGTTAATGATAATTGTTTATAATTAAAAAAAAGCGCATTTACACCTAATAGTCACCCTGCAATAGATCTGTTTATTAAACGGGTGACCAATGACCTTAGGAAGGTAGAGATATCAGCTAAGAGGGGTGAATATACGATAAACCATAACCTTAGTATGGAAGGAAGAAAGGCCCTTAACCACTTCCCGACCGCCCACTACACAGGGGCGGCGGGGAAGTGGAGCCCTGCAGGACGGCCTCACCCACAGAGGCGGCGGTCCATTTAAGGGCATGGGCGGAGCGATCGCGTCATCCGTGACGCGATCCTCCGCCGGCGCCTGTCACCGCTCGCTCGCCGCAACATCCCGCCGGCTATACGGAAGCGCCGGCGGGATGTTAACCCCGCGATCGCCGCAGACAAAGTGTATAATACACTTTGTAATGTTTACAAAGTGTATTATACAGGCTGCCTCCTGCCCTGGTGGTCCCAGTGTCCGAGGGACCACCAGGGCAGGCTGCAGCCACCCTAGTCTGCACCCAAGCACACTGATTTCTCCCTCCCCTGCCCCAGATCGCCCACAGCACCCATCAGACCCCCCCCTGCCCACCCCCCAGACCCCTGTTTGCACCCAATCACCCCCCTAATCACCCATCAATCACTCCCTGTCACTATCTGTCAACGCTATTTTTTTTTTTTATCCCCCCCCCTGCTCCCTGCCCCCTCCTGATCACCCCCCACCCCTCAGATTCTCCCCAGACCCCCCCCCAGACCACCCCCCCCTGTTTACTGTATGCATCTATCCCCCTGATCACCTGTCAATCACCTGTCAATCACCTGTCAATCACCCCCTGTCACTGCCACCCATCAATCAGCCCCTAACCTGCCCCTTGCGGGCAATCTGATCACCCCCCCACACCAATAGATCGCCCACAGATCCGACATCAGATCACCTCCCAAATCCATTGTTTACATCTATTCTCTCCTCTAAACACCCACTAATTACCCATCAATCACCCCCTATCACCACCTGTCACTGTTACCTATCAGATCAGACCCTAATCTGCCCCTTGCGGGCACCCAATCACCTGCCTACACGCTCAGATTGCCCTCAGACCCCCCCTTATCAATTCGCCAGTGCATTAATTACATCTGTTCTTCCCTGTAATAACCCACTGATCACCTGTCAATCACCTGCCAATCACCTATCACCCATCAATCACCCCCTGTCACTGCCACCCATCAATCAGCCCCTAACCTGCCCCTTGCGGGCAATCTGATCACCCACCCACACCATTAGATCGCCCGCAAACCCGCCGTCAGATTACCTCCCAAATGTATCGTTTACATCTGTTATCTTCTCTAAACACCCACTAATTACCCATCAATCACCCATCAATCACCCCCTATCACCACCTGTCACTTTTACCTATCAGATCAGACCCTAATCTGCCCCTTGCGGGCACCCAATCACCCGCCTACACGCTCAGATTGCCCTCAGACCCCCCCTTATCAATTCGCCAGTGCATTAATTACATCTGTCCTTCCCTGTAATAACCCACTGATCACCTGTCAATCACCTGCCAATCACCTATCACCCATCAATCACCCCCTGTCACTGCCACCCAACAATCAGCCCCTAACCTGCCAATTGCGGGCAAACTGATCACCCACCCACACCAATAGATCGCCCGCAGATCCGACATCAGATCACCACCCAAGCGCAGTGTTTCCATCTATTCTCTCCTCTAAACACCCATCAATCACCCATCAATCACCCCCTATCACCACCTGTCACTGTTACCCATCAGATCAGACCCTAATCTGCCCCTTGCGGGCACCCAATCGCCCGCCTACAATCTCAGATTGCCCTCAGACCCCCCCTTATCAATTCGCCAGTGCAATATTTACATCTGTTCTCCCCTGTAATAACCCACTGATTACCTGTCAATCACCCATCAATCACCCCCTGTCACTGACACCCATCAATCACCCGCTGTCACTGACACCCATCAATCAGCCCCTAACCTGCCCCTTGTGGGCAAACTGATCACCCACCCACACCAATAGATCGCCCGCAGATCCGACAACAGATCACCACCCAAGCGCAGTGTTTCCATCTATTCTCTACCCTAAACACCCACTAATTACCCATCAATCACCCCCTGTCACTGCTACCTATCAGATTAGACCCCTATCTGCCCCTAGGGCACTCAATCACCCGCCCACACCCTCAGAATGCCCTCAGACCCCAGCCCTGATCACCTCGCCAGTGCATTGCTTGCATCTATTCTCCCCTCTAATCACACCTTGAGACACCCATCAATCACCTCCTGTCACCCCCTAGCACACCTACCCATCAGATCAGGCCCCAATTTGCCCCGTGTGGGCTCCTGATCACTCGGCCAAACCCTCAGACCCCCTTCCGATCACCTCCCCAGTGCATTGATTGCATCTATTTTCCCCTCTAACCACCCCCTGAGACACCCATCAATCACCTCCTGTCACCCCCCTAGCACTCCTATCCATCAGATCAGGCCCAATACAACCTGTCATCTAAAAGGCCACCCTGCTTATGACCGGTTCCACAAAATTCACCCCCTCATAGACCACCTGTCATCAAAATTTGCAGATGCTTATACCCCTGAACAGTCATTTTGAGACATTTGGTTTCCAGACTACTCACGGTTTTGGGCCTGTAAAATGCCAGGGCGGTATAGGAACCCCACAAGTGACCCCATTTTAGAAAAAAAAGACACCCCAAGGTATTATGTTAGGTGTATGACGAGTTCATAGAAGATTTTATTTTTTGTCAAAAGTTAGCGGAAAATAATTTTTATTGGTTTTTTTCACAAAGTGTCATTTTTCACTAACTTGTGACAAAAAATAAAATCTTCTATGAACTTGCCATACACCTAACGGAATACCTTGGGGTGTCTTCTTTCTAAAATGGGGTCACTTGTGGGGTTCCTATACTGCCCTGGCATTTTAGGGGCCCTAAACCGCGAGGAGTAGTCTAGAAAACAAATGCTTCAAAATGACCTGTGAATAGGACGTTGGGCCCCTTAGCGCACCTAGGCTGCAAAAAAGTGTCACACATGTGCTACCGCCGTACTCAGGAAAAGTAGTATAATGTGTTTTGGGGTGTATTTTTACACATACCCATGCTGGGTGGGAGAAATTTCTATGTAAATGGACAATTGTGTGTAAAAAAATCAAACAATTGTCATTTACAGAGATATTTCTCCCACTTAGCATGGGTATGTGTAAAAATACACCCCAAAACGCATTATACTACTTCTCCTGAGTACAGCGGTACCACATGTGTGGCACTTTTTTACACCCTAAGTACGCTAAGGGGCCCAAAGTCCAATGAGTACCTTTAGGATTTCACAGGTCATTTTGCGACATTTGGTTTCAAGACTACTCCTCACGGTTTAGGGCCCCTAAAATGCCAGGGCAGTATAGGAACCCCACAAATGACCCCATTCTAGAAAGAAGACACCCAAAGGTATTCCGTACGGAGTATGGTGAGTTCATAGAAGATTTTATTTTTTGTCACAAGTTAGCGGAAAATGACACTTTGTGAAAAAAAACTATTAAAATCAATTTCCGCTAACTTGTGACAAAAAAATAAAAACTTCTATGAACTCACCATACTCCTAACGGAATACCTTGGGGTGTCTTCTTTCTAAAATGGGGTCATTAGTGGGGTTCCTATACTGCCCTGGCATTTTAGGGGCCCTAAACCGTGAGGAGTAGTCTTGAAACAAAAATGACCTGTGAAATCCTAAAGGTACTCATTGGACTTTATGCCCCTTAGTGCAGTTAGGGTGCAAAAAAGTGCCACACATGTGGTATCGCCGTACTCGGGAGAAGTAGTACAATGTGTTTTGAGGTGTATTTTTACACATACCCATGCTGGGTGGGAGAAATACCTCTGTAAATGACAATCTTTTGATTTTTTTACACACAATTGTCCATTTACAGAGGTATTTCTCCCACCCAGCATGGGTATGTGTAAAAATACACCTCAAAACACATTGTACTGCTTCTCCCGAGTATGGCGATACCACATGTGTGGCACTTTTTTGCACCCTAACTGCGCTAAAGGGCCCAAAGTCCAATGAGTACCTTTAGGATTTCACAGGTCATTTTGAGAAATTTCGTTTCAAGACTACTCCTCACGGTTTAGGGCCCCTAAAATGCCAGGGCAGTATAGGAACCCCACAAATGACCCCATTTTAGAAAGAAGACACCCCAAGGTATTCCGTTAGGAGTATGGTGAGTTCATAGAAGTTTTTATTTTTTGTCAAAAGTTAGCGGAAATTGATTTTAATTGTGTTTTTTCACAAAGTGTCATTTTCCGCTAACTTGTGACAAAAAATAAAATCTTCTATGAACTCGCCATACTACTAACGGAATACCTTGGGGTGTCTTCTTTCTAAAATGGGGTCATTTGTGGGGTTCCTATACTGCCCTGGCATTTTAGGGGCCCTAAACCGTGAGGAGTAGTCTTGAAACGAAATTTCTCAAAATGACCTGTGAAATCTTAAAGGTACTCATTGGACTTTGGGCCCTTTAGCGCAGTTAGGGTGCAAAAAAGTGCCACACATGTGGTATCGCCGTACTCAGGAGAAGTAGTATAATGTGTTTTGTGGTGTATTTTTACACATACCCATGCTGAGTGGGAGAAATATCTCTGTAAATGGACAATTGTGTGTAAAAAAAATTAACAAATTGTCATTTACAGAGATATTTCTCCCACCCAGCATGGGTATGTGTAAAAATACACCCCAAAACACATTATACTACTTCTCCTGAGTATGGCAATACCACATGTGTGGCACTTTTTTGCAGCCTAACTGCGCTAAGGGGTCCAAAGTCCAATGAGCACCTTTAGGCTTTACAGGGGTGCTTACAATTTAGCACCTCCCAAAATGTCAGGACAGTAAACACACCCCACAAATGATCCCATTTTGGAAAGTAGACCCTTCAAGGTATTCAGAGAGGGGCATGGTGAGTCCGTGGCAGATTTCATTTTTTTTTGTCGCAAGTTAGAAGAAATGGAAACTTTTTTTTTTTTTTTTTTTTCTCACAAAGTGTCATTTTCCGCTTACTTGTGACAAAAAATAATATCTTCTATGAACTCACTATGCCTCTCAGTGAATACTTTGGGATGTCTTCTTTCCAAAATGGGGTCATTTGGGGGGTATTTATACTATCCTGGAATTCTAGCCCCTCATGAAACATGACAGGGGGTCAGAAAAGTCAGAGATGCTTGAAAATGGGAAAATTCACTTTTTGCACCATAGTTTGTAAACGCTATAACTTTTACCCAAACCAATAAATATACACTGAATGGTTTTTTTTTTTATCAAAAACATGTTTGTCCACATTTTTCGCGCTGCATGTATACAGAAATTTTACTTTATTTGAAAAATGTCAGCACAGAAAGTTAAAAAAATCATTTTTTTGCCAAAATTCATGTCTTTTTTGATGAATATAATAAAAAGTAAAAATCGCAGGAGCAATCAAATAGCCCCAAAAGAAAGCTGTATTAGTGACAAGAAAAGGAGCCAAAATTCATTTAGGTGGTAGGTTGTATGAGCGAGCAATAAACCGTGAAAGCTGCAGTGGTCTGAATGGAAAAAAAGTGGCCGGTCCTTAAGGGGTAGAAAGCCCTAGGTCCTCAAGTGGTTAAGACCTTAGAAAATAACTCTGAGATCATTATTCGTCCAGCCGACAAGGGGGGAGCACTGGCCATTTATGGATAGGGTGTACTACATACAAGAAATTATGAATCAATTATCCAATGGAGATGTGTATAGGAAGTTGGATGGTAATCCGATTATGTCTATTATGGAGAAGATTGAGAGACTGGTGAATGGAGCCTTGAATAATGGCCTCATTGGTGATGATGTCTCCTGATTCTTGACTAAATCGATATCCTTCCCCTCCTTTACTATACACTTTACCCAAAATCCATAAGAATCCACTACTCCCCCCTGGTAGACCTATTGTGGCTGCTACTAATTCTGTTTTTTCACCTATGGTCACATTTTTCGATCGTATTCTTCAGCTTTTTGTGAGCGGTTTGCCATCTTACATTAAAGACCGGTCATTTTTTGAGTGAAATTCAAAAATTTTGATGACTGGCTGCTTGTAAAACTTGATGTCGAGAGCCTCTACACCTCCATCCCTCACGATAGGGGTGTAGAGGCGATCAAACATTATTGGTTTGCTTATTCCGACTATGATGGTGCCCAGAGATCGTTTTTGGTGAGTATGTTCAATATCATTTTGAGAGAAAACTACTTTCTTTTTAATGGTGATTTCTTCCTACAGTGCAGGGGAACGGCGATGGGGTCGAGTGTGGCCCCGGTGTATGCTAATTTGTACATGAGCCTCTATGAAGAGGCCTTTGTCTATACATCTTCTTTGTTTTCCCGATATGCGAGATGTTGGTTTCGCTATATCGATGACATTTTTTGTCTATGGGCGGGGCCCGACCCTATTGGAGTTTATTGAATCACTGCACATGAGTTGTAGGGAGATTAGATTGACCACCAATTGCGATATCATGGGCATCTCATATCTAGACACTATAGTTAGTAAGAAAGGTGGTAAATTGATTACCGACCTCTATAGGAAAGATACTGACCGAAATGCTATTTTACACTTTAGCAGCTTCCATTCCAAACACATGATTAACAACATTCCTGGAGGACAGTTTCAAAGGGTTAACAAAATAGTTAGTGAGAAGGATAGTCAGGATAAGAGATTAACAGAAATGGTGGGGCGTTTCAAACAAAGGGGTTACCCTGATAGAGTGCTTAAGGAACAATTGAATAAAAAAAGTAGATCTAGAAATACTAAAATTGATAGGGTGATGTTGATTTCCACCTATAATACTATTAGTCACCAAGTAGAGAGGTGTATTAAACGGAATTGGAGCATTTTGGGTGACTCATTACCGTATATAGAGGAATTTAGGAGACCCCCATGTTTTGTTATAAGAGATCTCCTTCGTTACGTAGTAAATTAGTACATTCAGATATTGTGGGCAGGAACAGACAGATTGAACGTTGTGGCACGTTTCCGTGCCTCAACTGTCATATCTGTAACAGCTTGATTAAAGGTGATACCTTTAGACATCCTAATAGTGTTAAGAGCTATAAGGTGCGTGGTCGATTTTCTTGCGACTCCAGTTGGGTAGTTTATATGCTTAAATGCCCATGTGGCAAGTGCTACATTGGGCAAACAACCCAGAGGTTGAAGGACCGATTGGCGTCGCATAAATCTGCAATACGCAACTTTAATAAAGATCAAGCCGCTTCAGAACATTTCACTTTATTTAGGCATAATGTAAGTCAACTTAAAGGACTTCCGAGGCCAAAATTAATAAAATCACACTATACCTTTTTTTTTGCAGAATCCACGGAGGACGTCCTGCCCGTCCTCCGCTCTGTTCCGCCATCAATGCACGTCTTATTGTTCCCCTACGGCTCGGCCCGACCCCACCGAACGGGTCGCATGGATGCCACCTCTAATATGGCCGCCGCCTTGCTCCGCGGCTGCGCAGTACGCTTTGTCGCTAGCGCGACTGCGCAGCCTGTGTGCGCCCGCCCGACGTACGCTTGGGGAGCATGCCGGGACCTAGTACGCGGCGGGAGGCGGGCAATAGGCTGCGCAGTCGCGCTAGCGACAAAGCGTACTGCGCAGCCGCGGAGCAAGGCGGCGGCCATATTAGAGGTGGCATCCATGCGACCCGTTCGGTGGGGTCGGGCCGAGCCGTAGGGGAACAATAAGACGTGCATTGATGGCGGAACAGAGCGGAGGACGGGCAGGACGTCTTCCGTGGATTCTGCAAAAAAAAAGGTATAGTGTGATTTTATTAATTTTGGCCTCGGAAGTCCTTTAAAGTATGCATTATTGATAGTGTCCCCCAGGATAAAAAAGGTGGTGATCGATTGTCTAGATTACTTAAATTGGAATCAAGGTGGATCAGAGAATTTGATAGAGTAAATACTGGTTTGAATAGAGATTATGATCTGCGTTTTGACTGGTAATCAATTTGCTCTTGTAGTATAATTAATTGTATTATTAGTTCACTAGGATATCTTAGTTTAGTTAGGGGTTTTTAAATTAGTGATCAGTTTTTACATAGGCTGTGTATATCCCCTTAAGCCTTATTTTGATTGGATGTGGCTTTGTTTACATCTGTATCCATTGGTTATCAGCATGTGCTGGTTTGGGCTGGACGCTGTGTTTTTTATAGCGTCCAGCCCTTGCTGTTCAACCATTGGATAACGCTGGTGAGTCTCTTCATCAGCATTACGTTTACATTTTTGTATGGGTACGTGATTGCCGGGCATAGGGGGGCGCTATAGCGTTATTGGTCGGCGTTTATCCCTATGGCAGCGCTATTGGCTAGCAGCTGTGGGAAGTTCTTTTTGGCTTTGCCGGTTCATTATAGGTCAGCACCTCTGTTTTTTCATTAGGTGGGGTGTGCATTGCCATGACGTCATTTCCTAGTAGGCGCTGATTGGATGATTGTACGTCTGGTAATGTTTACAGCCAGCGAGTGTTTTTTCAGTCTTATTTTTAAGCGATCTGAGGCTTGGGGGGCTTGATACACACCGTGTGTTATCTTTGTGAGTATACTAGAACTAAATTTGTATAATATATATATATATATATATATATATATATATATATATATATATATATATATATATATATAAATAACTGCATGTATTGTATATGTAATGGATCTCGTATTTGTTGACTTAATGTGAACTCCTATGGGGAGGAGTGGTCTGATATTGAGATTAGCAGTTCCCCATCAGGTCCTCTCATTTGTATATGGGATCTGATTGGTTACTAATGTATATAAATGGAGGTTTTTCATGAGTGTACAATTAGAACCTGGCAACTTGAAGATGGGCAGGAGCCCGAAACAGCGGACTGTCTTGCCTGTTGGTTCTTTTTAATGTATTTGTTATTTTGTTTCTAATAAAACAAGATTTATCCTGAGAGGTGGAGCGGATTTCTACTCGCTTGCTATATTGAAGTCCCTGTGGTATCCTGGGAAACAATCCTGCACACCTCACCCCCTCATTTGGGTGGTTTGCCAGAGAGTGCGACTGGACCCAGTTTGGATCTCCACGCCAAAGATGCATACACATGAACAATACCTTTAGCCTACAGGTTTCAGGATCTGATAACTAGAATGACCGCTATACTGGTACATTGCTCGGGTATAGCCAAGTAAAATTTACGTTTTTTATGGAGGGGGAAGAGGGACGATTGCATAGCACTCCATGGAGTGGCTTCTGGCAGGCACACAGGGGACAATACACGGTGACATGGGACATGATGAGATAGACATGTGTATGTACATTGCCTAGCACACAAATAACTATGCTGTGTTCCTTTTTTTCTTTCTCTGTCTGAAAGAGTTAAATATCAGGTATGTAAGTGGCTGACTCAGTCAGGAAATGACTACAGTGTGACCCTCACATATAAGAAATTCCAACTATAAAACACTTTCCTAGCAGAAAATGGCTTCTGAGAGCAAGAAAGAGATTTAAAAAAAAGGGGAATTTCTTATCAGTGAGGATCACACTGGAGTCAGGACTGAGTCAGCCACTGACATACCTGATATTTAACTCTTTCAGACAGAGAAAAAAAAGGGAACACAGCATAGTTATGTGTGTGCTAGGCACTGTACATACACATGTCTATCTCATCATGTCACATGTCACTTTGGGTATCCTTTAAACTGCAATTAAGCAGATTTCCAGTGATCTGCTCTCTATTCATCTCCCCCAGTGTCACAATGATCATCCGTATACTTAGTGCTGAAGGTGCATATAGGGGTCACTGCAGAAACATCTGTTACAGTGACAGGTGGCTTCACCAGCACTTGTGATCATAGCCTGTAGCGAAAACCTTTGTGTCCCATCTCTGCAAGCACAACTGAGTGCAGCTGCCAAGTCACTAAGGCTACAGAGTACGAACACAAGTGGCCACAAACTGTGGTAAAATCACCTGTCAGTGTAACAGGAGCACCCCCACTGTCCCCAACAGCAGCGTTCATAGGTTCTGTTGCCGATACCAACCTACAGATATAGAGGAGGTAAACTAATTATTTTATGTATGAAGTATATTTAGGCCTCTTTCACAGTGCGACGTTAAAGTCGCACTTTAGAAAATGTTTCAACGCAGACTAACGCCTGTATGCTCTACTGTATGCGACGATAACGGGGCATGAAGTTGCGTAGCGACTTTTTTGGAGCGTTGCACTTTGCGTTGCGACTTTGTCGCATCAAACCGCAACATCCTACTGTAAATGAGTGTTCAAAAATGCCCTTTAAACATTTGCTTGGAAATCTCTGTTTTAGAGGAAATACTTATTTTCAGGATAGCGATCCTTTAATATAAGCTACGGATGTGCCTCTGATTCCAGGGAATGTATTCTACAACCTTTCCTGGCAAAAAAGACCTGTGCTTCTTTTATTACAATTCATAATATATTGTTGACAGGAAATATGTGATTCATGTAAAGGACATTTGCAGGATTGACAATGACAGAAAAAAGGATTAGAGCACACAAGTGGTAAATGATCAATTCAGCAAAGTGTAGAATGCGTGAGGATAGATTATTCATCACTTACAGGCTTTATGGATTAGATGAGTGGGTTTATAACCCTCCATATGGCTGGATGCCTTATAGGCCTCAACAGGAAGATTCCTGTGCATGCACACAGTATGTATGACTTTTGGACTTGGCATCCTATTATTCACAGCTGCAGACACAGACACCTATTTATACATTCTTAGTAATTGTATAAAGGATTGTAGACACGATGCAATGGGCTTGTATTCCTGTGGCAGTTTTTAATCCATATTACGTCAATGTTAGATTGTAAACTTAAGCACACATTTGAAAGATGTCTGACTTGTAGCCAATAAAACTGGTATTTGGTTCTCCCAAGAGATCCCTCGACAATCTCCCCTTAATGCCTTCAGATCACAAACACACACACACAGAGCAGTTCACCGTGCTAAGCTCATGTGAGATTGAACTAAGAGAAGGCTGTTATGTGTTATTGTTAAAGGATTAGAATACCTTTCTATTAGGGCTCTTTCACATCAGAGCTTGCGTTGGAGAACGCTCAAAGCATACGTTTTGTTGTATGCGTTTTAATGCGTTTTGATATGCGTTGCACTGCAGTGAGTGTGCGTTTTTAATCCGTTTTCAATGCGTTACTGCACATAGAAAAACGCAGGTAATTTTTTTTTCTTTTAGTTTTCAACTTTCTACATTGTTCCTCTGTTGCATTCTGGGACTGATTGCCTGCGTTAACGGATTAAAAACGCGCATAGTGTGCGTTTTACATTGACTAACATTGTAACGCATAAAGCTAGCGTCGGCCGAAAAACTGCGCCTGGGTGCAGTGTAACGCAACGCACAAAAAGGCTGCGTTACATGTGAAAGCTAAAATGAAAGTCTATGGACTTTCATTTCACCTTGGGTAACGCAAACTTTACCCTTTGTGTTGAAACGCAGAAAATCTGCCCTAATGTGAAAGAGCCCTTAGAAAATGTTTCAAGCCATTTTTCAGACCCATCCAGGTGTGCAACTCTACCCAACATATGCTAGAAGTATAACTTCCAACAGTTAAAGGCTGAACAAACTCCTGTGCTTCTAAATCAGTACGGTACATAAAAAAATATATACCTTTAACATCGAAATACATCAGTACGCAAAATTTTAGAGAAAGAGGATTGGCACTAGATGTGATCGAGGTAGACTGGCTCTTACACACTGGATTGCATACCAGCAACAACGTGCTCTCATAATACAAGTCTTGCACATATGGTAGAAGAAAGCTGGAGGCGCTGTAAATTGCAAAAAGGTACCTTTTAATCAGCAGTGTACAGACATCGGATGTGCAGTGGGGGTGATGGAGGCCTGACAGCCTTTTCGCTTAACAATAAGCTTCCTCAGAGGGTTGTGCACTTTTTTGGGCCTCTGAGGAAGCTTATGGTTAAGCGAAACGGCCGTCAGGCCTTCATCACCCCCACTGCACATCCGATGTCTGTACACTGCTGATTAAAAGGTACCTTTTTGCAACTTACAGTGCCTCTAGCTTTCTTCTACCATATGTGTAAATACATCAGTACAAACACATAAAAAAGCAATACAAACCTTCATGTATTAATCTTGATAGTTGCTCCTTATATATGCTGATATTATTATCCAAAATCAAAATTACTTTAAGGAAAGATTTGGGATAGAACAGTATTAGGCACACTTGAGGTAAAGCTATTAAGAGTCAAATATGTATTCGAACTGATGGAGCATTCATGCAAAAAAACGTCTATAACGAATATAAATATTAAGGACCGACAAACACTTCGCTAGAAATGCCAAATATCAGAAAGTAAAGTGCACTTATATTTAGCAAGCCGTGTCAAAAGACACACTTGGGCCTCAGACACAGTAAAAGCACTTTTCTGAGCGCTTTTTGGCCTCCTGAACTTTCTGAGAGCTTTTTAAAAAAATGCTCCGATTGACTTACATTAAAATTGATTTTACCACGATTTTACCATCGATTTTAATGTAAGTCAATGGGAGCGTTTTTAAAACAGCTCTCAGAAAGCTCTGGAGGCCAAAAAACTCAGAAAAGCGCTTATTGAGTGTCTGATCCCTTATTATTATTATTTAGTATTTATATAGCGCCGACATATTACGCAGCGCTGTACAGTGTATATATATATATATCTTGTCACTAACTGTCCCTCAAAGGGGCTCACAATCTAATCCCTACCATTGCCATATGTCTATATTATGTAGTGTAAGTACTGTAGTCTAGGGCCAATTTTTAGGGGGAGCCAATTAACTTATCCGTATGTTTTTGGAATGTGTGAGGAAACCGGAGTGCCCGGAGGAAACCCACGCAGACACGGAGAGAACATACAAACTCTTTGCAGATAGTGCCCTGGCTGGGACTCGAACCAGGGACCCAGTGCTGCAAGGCGAGAGAGCTAACCACTACGCCACCGTGCTGCCCTTACAGTTGGGAAGAGTGGAATGCCCACTCTTTAAAATACATTTTTGTTACATTAAATTTTTTTTTATCGAATCTAAGACCTAGTCTATGAAAATATTTTACAATGTAGGCCTAGCATAATGGAAAATTTGCAACACAAGCAAAACGAAACTCATCATTAACCTGCACATACTGGGGCAGATTTATCAAAACCAGTGCAAAGAAACGTGGAAAGAATCTGGTACAGAACACTCGCAAAACTGAAGCAGTTGTTCAGGGCAACCAAACAGAATCATTGATCTAGGGACCTGCTCCATATTTGCACCAGTTTTGCACCAGTATTCCTTGCACTGGTTTTGATAAATTTTAGTACAGAGTATTATACGTTATAATCTGAAAGTATTTTTGTGAGGGTAATTGGGCAATGGCGAGTTCAATAAGTGGTTATATTGGTTTTCAATGGTAAAAAAAACCTTTGTAAGGCCTCTTGCACACTGCAAGCAAATCAGATTCAGATTCAGATTTTTAATCTGTTTTTACATCCGATTCCGATTCCGATTTTTAATCTTAACTGCATGCTGCGTTTTTTGATCTGTTGAATGTATTCAAGGAAAATCGGAAACGGAATCGGAATCGGAAACGGAATCGGAAAACGGATTTGCAGTGTGCAGGGAGCCTTATTGGTATATGTATGTTTCTTCTTCCTCATCAGTAGTGTTAATATTCGATACTAACACAATCAGTAGTCTCATGATGAACTATGCAATGTAATGCTTCCTTATGTCAATGGTCAGTAGGTATTTTTACTGTAACATATTACTATATTCATATTGACATTTATGAAGTTATAAGCACAAAAAGTTATATGTGGTACCTGCATGTGCAGATAATTGAGCACAGATTAGAATGAGCACAGGCTCACATATGTGCAATAGTAATGTGGACATTCATTCTCAAATTATTTTTGATTAAAATGTTCATATTAATCACAAAATATTCAATCAAAAATTATATGGAAAATAAAAAATATATTCGTCATTGGTAATATGGTGGTATGTGGTGTATATTTGCTGACGATTTTGACTATTCTGACCATTTTTGACTAAATGGTGTGTAATGCCTATTTCGTGCCACAAGAGGCCGCCACTAGATTTAGTGGCGCAAGCCTTTATGCGACTATATATGCATATACAATAGCGAAATGAATATGTGCATTTGACTTGTGTCACTGTGCAACTTTATCGGAGCATATATTACAACGGGTAAGAGACCTGCTGAAACAGCCACTAGATGGCGCTATTACATGTGTACAAATAGGGTAAGAAATGAGACGTCAGTACGCCCCAATGAAGCCTCGAGGGCTGGGAGAAATTAGTAGATGCAGGCTGTGTCTTCTCCCAGCACATGTTGTGATCCTGGCTTGCCGGTCATGCTGCTTACTGGTCTGTTTGACTCCCACATGGTTCAGCGTGGCAGGATACAATCTTTCAGCAACATATTGGAAACTTCATTTTAACGGCTGTGCATGGTAAATATATGGCTGGATCATTCACTTAACCACTTCAGGACCACAGTCTTTTCGCCCCTTAAGGACCAGAGCCTTTTTCTCCATTCAGACCACTGCAGCTTTCACGGTTTAATGCTCGGTCATACAACCTACCACCTAAATGAATTTTACCTCCTCTTCTTGTCACTAATACAGCTTTCTTTTGATGCTATTTGATTGCTCCTGCGAGTTTTACTTTTTATTATATTCATCAAAAAAGACATGAATTTTGGCAAAAAAATGATTTTTTTAACTTTCTGTGCTGACATTTTTCAAATAAAGTAAAATTTCTGTATACATGCAGCGCGAAAAATGTGGACAAACATGTTTTTGATAAAAAAAAACCCCATTCAGTGTATATTTATTGGTTTGGGTAAAAGTTATAGCGTTTACAAACTATGGTGCCAAAAGTGAATTTTCCCATTTTCAAGCATCTCTGACTTTTCTGCGCACCTGTCAGGTTTCATGAGGGGCTAAAATTCCAGGATAGTACAAATACCCCCCAAATGACCCCATTTTGGAAAGAAGACATCCCAAAGTATTCAGTGAGAGGCATGGTAAGTTCATAGAAGATTTTATTTTTTGTCACAAGTTAGCGGAAAATGACACTTTCTGACAAAAAAAAAGAAAAAAAAAAAGTTTCCATTTCTTCTAACTTGCGACAAAAAAAAATGAAATCTGCCACGGACTCACTATGCTCCTCTCTGAATACCTTGAAGTGTCTACTTTCCAAAATGGGGTCATTTGTGGGGTGTGTTCACTGTCCTGGCATTTTGGGGGGTGCCTAATTGTAAGCACCCCTGTAAAGCCTAAAGATGCTCATTGGACTTTTGGCCCCTTAGCGCAGTTAGGCTGCAAAAAAGTGCCACACATGTGGTATTGCCGTACTCAGGAGAAGTAGTATAATGTGTTTTGGGGTGTATTTTTACACATACCCATGCTGGGTGGGAGAAATATCTCCATAAATGACAATTGTTTTATTTTTTTTACACACAATTGTCTATTTATAGAGATATTTCTGCCACTCAGCATGGGTATGTGGAAAAATACACCCCAAAACACATTATACTACTTCTGAGTACGGCGATACCACACGTGTGGCACTTTTTTGCACCCTAACTGCGCTAAGGGGCCCAAAGTTCAATGAGTACCTTTAGGATTTCACAGGTCATTTTGAGAAATTTCGTTTCAAGACTACTCCTCGCGGTTTAGGGCCCCTAAAATGCCAGGACAGTATAGGAACCCCACAAATTACCCCATTTTAGAAAGAAGACACCCCAAGGTATTCCGTTAGGAGGATGGTGAGTTCATAGAAGATTTTTTTTGTCACAAGTTAGCGGAAATTGATTTTAATTGTTTTTTTTCACAAAGTGTCATTTTCCGCTAACTTATGACAAAAAATATAATCTTCTATGAACTCACCATACTCCTAACGGAATACCTTGGGGTGTCTTCTTTCTAAAATGGGGTCATTTGTGGGGTTCCTATACTGCCCTGGCATTTTAGGGGCCCTAAACCGTGAGGAGTAGTCTTGAAACCAAATGTCGCAAAATGACCTGTGAAATCCTAAAGGTACTCATTGGACTTTGGGCCTCTTAGCGCACTTAGGGTGCAAAAAAGTGCCACACATGTGGTACCGCCGTACTCAGGAGAAGTAGTATAATGTGTTTTGGGGTGTATTTTTACACATACCCATGCTGGGTGGGAGAAATATCTCTGTAAATGACAATTGTTTGATTTTTTTTTACACACAATTGTCCTTTTACAGAGAGATTTCTCCCACCCAGCATGGGTATGTGTAAAAATACACCCCAAAACACAATATACTACTTCTTCTGAGTACGGCGATACCACATGTGTGACACTTTTTTGCAACCTAGGTGCGCTAAGGGGCCTAACGTCCTATTCACAGGTCATTTTGAGGCCTTTGGATTCTAGACTACTGCTCACGGTTTAGGGCCCCTTAAATGCCAGGGCAGTATAGGAACCCCACAAGTGACCCCATTTTAGAAAGAAGACACCCCAAGGTATTCTGTTAGGAGTATGGTGAGTTCATAGAAGATTTTTTTTTTTGTCACAAGTTAGCGGAAAATGACACTTTGTGAAAAAAAAAACAATACATATCAATTTCCGCTAACTTGTGACAAAAAATAAAATCTTCTATGAACTCATCATACACCTAACAGAATACCTTGGGGTGTCTTCTTTCTAAAATGGGGTCACTTGTGGGGTTCCTATACTGCCCTGGCATTTTACGGGCCCAAAACTGTGAGTAGTCTGGAAACCAAATTTCTCAAAATGACTGATCAGGGGTATAAGCATCTGCAATTTTGATGACAGGTGGTCTATGAGGGGGCAAATTTTGTGGAACCGGTCATAAGCAGGGTGGCCTCTTAGATGACAGGATGTTTTGGGCCTGATCTGATGGATAGGAGTGCTAGGGGGTGACAGGAGGTGATTGATGGGTGTCTCAGGGGGCGGTTAGAGGCGAAAATAGATGCAATCAATGCACTGGGGAGGTGATCGGAAGGGGGTCTGAGGGGGACCTGAGGGTTTGGCCGAGTGATCAGGAGCCCACACGGGGCAAATTAGGGCCTGATCTGATGGGTAGGTGTGCTAGGGGGTGACAGGAGGTGATTGATGGGTGTCTCAAGGTGTGATTAGAGGGGGGAAATAGATGCAAGCAATGCACTAGCGAGGTGATCAGGGCTGGGGTCTGAGGACATTCTGAGGTGTGGGCGGGTGATTGGGTGCCCGCAAGGGGCAGATTAGGGTCTAATCTGATGGGTAACCGTGACAGGTGGTGATAGGGGGTGATTGATGGGTAATTAGTGGGTGTTTAGAGGAGAGAAGAGATGTAAACACTGCACTTGGGAGGTGATCTGATGTCGGATCTGCGGGCGATCTATTGGTGTGGGTGGGTGATCAGATTGCCCGCAAGGGGCAGGTTAGGGGCTGATTGATGGGTGGCAGTGACAGGGGGTGATTGATGGGTGGCAGTGACAGGGGGTGATTGATAGGTGATTGACAGGTGATCAGTGGGTTATTACAGGGAATAACAGATGTAAATATTGCACTGGCGAATTGATAAAGGGGGGTCTGAGGGCAATCTGAGCGTGTGGGCGGGTGATTGGGTGCCCGCAAGGGGTAGATTAGGGTCTAATCTGATGGGTAACAGTGACAGGTGGTGATAGGGGGTGATTGATAGGTGATTGATGGGTAATTAGTGGGTGTTTAGAGGAGAGAATAGATGTAAACAATGGATTTGGGAGGTGATCTGATGTCGGATCTGCGGGCGATCTATTGGTGTGGGTGGGTGATCAGATTGCCCGCAAGGGGCAGGTTAGGGGCTGATTGATGGGTAGCAGAGACAGGGGGTGATTGACTGGTGATTGACGGGTGATTGACAGGTGATCAGGGGGGATAGATGCATACAGTACACGGGGGGAGGGGTCTGGGGGGGGGGTCTGGGGAGAATCTGAGGGGTGGGGGGGTGATCAGGAGGGGGCAGTGGGCAGGGGGGGGGATAAAAAAAAAAATAGCGTTGACAGATAGTGACAGGGAGTGATTGATGGGTGATTAGGGGGGTGACTGGGTGCAAACAGTGGTCTGGGGGGTGGGCAGGGGGGGGTCTGAGGGGTGCTGTGGGCGATCAGGGGGCAGGGGGGGGAAATCAGTGTGCTTGGGTGCAGACTAGGGTGGCTGCAGCCTGCCCTGGTGGTCCCTCGGACACTGGGACCACCAGGGCAGGAGGCAGCCAGTATAATAGGCTTTGTATACATTACAAAGCCTATTATACTATTTCCATGCGGCGATCCGGGTGCTAGTAACCCGCCGGCGCTTCCGAACGGCCGGCGGGTTACTACGAGCGGTGGGCGGAGCCAGTCCCCGGCGGCTGATCGCGTCACGAATGACGCGATCGCCGCATAGCCACCCACGCAGCCGCCCCCGCCGATGGGCGTATTGCGGTCGTTTGGGCCCGGACTTTGCCGCCGCCCATCGGCTGGGGGCGGTCCTCAAGTGGTTAAAGGGAACCAGAGACGAAGCACCCTCAAGTATTTTACCATATACAGGGAGTGAATTATTAGGCAAGTGGTATTTTTGAGGAATAATTTTATTATTGAACAAAAAACATGTTCTCAATGAACCCAAAAAACTCATTAATTTTAAAGCTGAATATTTTTGAAAGTAGTTTTTAGTTTTAGCTATTTTAGGGGGATATCAGTGTGTGCAGCTAACTATTATTGTGCATAATTATAAGGCAACTTAACAAAAAACAAATATATACCCATTTCAATTATTTATTTTTACCAGTGAAACTAATAGAACATCTCAACATTCACAAATATACATTTCTGAAATTCAAAAACAAAACAAAAACAACTCAGTGACCAATATAGCTACCTTTCTTTGCAAGGACACTCAAAAGCCTGCCATCCATGGATTCTGTCTTGATCTGTTCACCATCAACATTGCGTGCAGCAGCAACCACAGCCTCCCATACACTGTTCAGAGAGGTGTACTGTTTTCCCTCCTTGTAAATCTCACATTTTATGATGGACCACAGGTTCTCAATGGGGTTCAGATCAGGTGAACAAGGAGGCCATGTCATTAGTTTTTCTTCTTTTATACCCTTTCTTGCCAGCCACGCTGTGGAGTACTTGGACGTGTGTGATGGAGCATTGTCCTGCATGAAAATCATGTTTTTCTTGAAGGATGCAGACTTCTTCCTGTACCACTGCTTGAAGAAGTTGTCTTCCAGAAACTGGCAGTGGGACTGGGAGTTGAGCTTGACTCCATCCTCAACCCGAAAAGGCCCCACAAGCTTATCTTTGATGATGCCAGCCCAAACCAGTACTCCACCTCCACCTTGCTGGCGTCTGAGTCGGACTGGAGCTCTCTGCCCTTTACCAATCCAGCCACGGGCCCATCCATCTGGCCCATCAAGACTCACTCTCATTTCATCAGTCCATAAAACCTTAGAAAAATCAGTCTTGAGATATTTCTTGGCCCAGTCTTGACATTTCAGCTTGTGTGTCTTGTTCAGTGGTGGTCGTCTTTCAGCCTTTCTTACCTTGGCCATGTCTCTGAGTATTGCACACCTTGTGCTTTTGGGCCCCCCAGTGATGTTGCAGCTCTGAAATATGGCCAAACTGGTGGCAAGTGGCATCTTGGCAGCTGCACGCTTGACTTTTCTCAGTTCATGGGCAGTTATTTTGCGCCTTGGTTTTTCCACACGCTTCTTGCGACCCTGTTGACTATTTTGAATGAAACGCTTAAATGTTCGATGATCACGCTTCAGAAGCTTTGCAATTTTAAGAGTGCTGCATCCCTTTGCAGGATATCTCACTATTTTTGACTTTTCTGAGCCTGTCAAGTCCTTCTTTTGACCCATTTTGCCAAAGGAAAGCAAGTGGCCTAATAATTATGCACACCTGATATAGGGTGTTGATGTCATTAGACCACACCCCTTCTCATTACAGAGATGCACATCACCTAATATGCTTAATTGGTAGAAGGCTTTCGAGCCTATACAGCTTGGAGTAAGACAACATGCATAAAGAGGATGATGTGGTCAAAATACTAATTTGCCTAATAATTCTGCACTCCCTGTATATCAGTGGGGACATTAGAGAAAACACCTACCTTGCTTTCTGTTTCATTCTGCACTGCACAGCTTGTTTCTTATCAGCTCTGATAAAATCCCCGACTGAGCATCCAGCCTTGCTTTGCTCAGGAATCTTTATAGCTGAGTCTGTGTTCTGTCATGCCTTTTCAAGTCCAAGCCTGTCCCCTGCTAGCTCTGCTCAGGAATCATTATAGCTGAGTTATTATAGTAAAGCCAGACTGAATGCTCAGTCGGGGATTTTATCAGGGATGGTAAGAAACAAGCTGTGCCATGGAGAATGAAACAGAAAGCATGGTAGGTTACATAGTTACATAGTTATTTTGGTTGAAAAAAGACATACGTCCATCGAGTTCAACCAGTATAAAGTACAACACCAGCCTGCTCCCTCACATATCCCTGTTGATCCAGAGGAAGGCGAAAAAACCCTTACAAGGCATGGTCCAATTAGCCCCTAAAGGGAAAAATTATTTCCCGACTCCAGATGGCAATCAGATAAAATCCCTGGATCAACATCATTAGGCATTACCTAGTAATTGTAGCCATGGATGTCTTTCAACGCAAGGAAAGCATCTAAGCCCCCTTTAAATGCAGGTATAGAGTTTGCCATAACGACTTCCTGTGGCAATGCATTCCACATCTTAATCACTCTTACTGTAAAGAACCCTTTCCTAAATAAATGGTTAAAACATTTTTCCTCCATGCGCAGATCATGTCCTCTAGTCCTTTGAGAAGGCCTAGGGACAAAAAGCTCATCCGCCAAGGTATTATATTGCCCTCTGATGTATTTATACATGTTAATTAGATCCCCTCTAAGGCGTCTTTTTCTTCCCTTCTTAAATAATGGGAAAACGTGGGCTGTACGCCAATCCACTGGGACTCTGCCAGTTGCAAGAGAGTCACAAAAGATAAGATAAAGGGGTTTATCTATAACTGAACTTAATTCCCTTAGGACCCGAGGATGCATGCCATCCGGGCCAGGTGCCTTGTCTATTTTTAATTTATTTAGTCTTGCCTTCACTTCTTCTTGCGTTAAGTATTTAATATTACAGTTAGAAGATTGAGACTCTTCTGCCTCTGTTTTCTCTAATGTTCACACTAATACATATGGTAAAATACAGGAGGGTGCTTCGTCTCTAGTTCACTTTAAGCTGACGCCAAACACAGATCATTTAAAAACAGTGATGGGATCGGTAACTACTTATGAGCAGCATCAAACTGTATTATTGATCTGTCTTGAACTATCAAGTTACATCCGACCTAATAATTGGCAAGTGTCCCTGTGTAAGTGCTTTTGCGCATGTCAAGCACTAACAGCCGCTGGGACAGGACACAGGGCGGGCGGGTGCGCGCGCAGGGATGACAGACCTAGAGCCCATTTTCAAACGGGCTTAGGTCACTAGTCAAGCTATATACAGTATGTGACAATTTTCAAACTATAAGCATATGTGCTGCGCTAGATACAACATTTATCTGCTTGGTTCCACCACACCTCAAAGCTGGATTATTTGCACCTACTCTTTGCAACACAGAGACACAGGCAGTACTATTCTGCCATGCTTTGCCAGTGACAGTAAAATCAGCCCAGAGCAACAGATATCATTGTGGCAGGTCTTTCTAAATCTTGCTGTCTTCTGGATAATGACTATGATCAGCCTGTTGCTTGGTAGTCAGCCTTATTGCACTCTCAAGTAAAACAGGGTTGTGGAGTCGGTACAAAAATCCTCCAACCCCAACTCCTCAGTTTAGGATTCCACCGCCTCAAAACTCCTCAACTCCGACTCCTCTAATTTGCATGTTACAATCTAGTTGATTGAAAGTATATAACATAAAAGGCATCTCATCACTGCCAATGCTTGGGAAATTTAAAGGACAACTGAAGCAAGAGGGATATGGAGGCTGCCATATTTATTCCCTTTTAAACAACACCAGTTACCTGGCTATCCGGCTGATTCTCTACCTCTAATACTTTTAGCCATAGAAACCGAACAAGCATATGCAGATCAGGTGTTTATGGCATTATTGTCAGATCTGACAAGATTAAATGCATGCTTGTTTCTGGTGTCATTCAGACACTGCTGCAGCCAAATAGATCATAAGGGCTGTCAGGTAACTGGTTTGCATAAAAGAAAATAAACATGCCAGCCTTCATATTCTTCTCACTTGAGTGGTCTTTTAAAGCTATATTAAGATGGCATCTGCTTCTGGGAACAAAAAGCTCCTGGCCACGAAGCTGACACTTTACCCTGCCAGCCATCCTAGCCTGTCATCGTCAACGTGGATGCCCCAGTATGTTGTCTGTATAATAAGATTAGTGGAGCCCCATATCTGGTAGGTTCCAGCGTGCAGTCCTGCCACCTTGCAGAAAAAGACCTCTACCTTTGCTGTATCCGATATAGAAAAGGCCAGTGCCATTTCTGCAAGGGGGCGAATTTATGCACCAGAAATCCAGTGAATCTTATTAAACAGACAAAGTGATGGGACACTAACTTTTTAGCATTAGCATACCTGTGTTTTTTTTTTTGTACGCCAAATATGCATTTTAACTAAACATAGGATATTGCTGTAGAGTATCTGTTAAATAGAAATAAAAACTAGTCCTTGGGTAAGAGTATTTGTAGAGGGACAGACAGAAACAAAGAACATTGATCAGGTCCTAGGCAATCTAACTGTCAGTACATCTAAAGGCGCGTACACAAATCCACCCAGCGGGAGGGTCTGACGGACCCGTCGTTTGCTAAAGTACGGCGTGTGTACGCGCCTTTAGAGTAATGTGCATGTACTCTGCAGGAGAATGAGGGGATTCTCACTCTATTACACATTCATCCTGCACAATCTAAACCAGATTACGAGTGATAGACAACACCTCTGTGAGTGTTTGCAACATTCTCAGTGGTTTCACAACAGGTCTGCAGGGAGAACATATGTACTACTGTGTAACTTAAAGGACTTCCGAGGCCAAAATCTGCCCCCAAAATGTAAAAAAGTTAACTACCTGCATGACTTTGTAAGGCACGGAGGACGCCATCCGAGCCCTCCGTGCCGTTCTGCCTGCGCAGCTCTAGGGCCAACCCTAGTAGCGGCTATGCGGACTGCGCAGCCGTGGCCAGCTCCGGCGGCCATCTTTATGCAGGCTGCAGATACCGATCTGGACTGTGGGGTCGCAGCCTTTCAGGGGGCTATTGAGCAGAGGGGACCAGGCGGAACGGCACGGAGGGCGCGGACGGCGTCCTCCGTGCCTTACAAAGTCATGCAGGTAGTTAACTTTTTTTACGTTTTGGGGGCAGATTTTGGCCTCGGAAGTCCTTTAAAGTGGATCCGAGCTTATGCTAGCTCAATCTGGGCATGAGGAGGTTACTAGCCAGAGATTTCAGGGGCAGAGGGGAGGAGTGAAATTTTCCACAGGCTGAGGGTTGGAGATGCTATCAGCTTGCCTCAGTGTAGTGTGACAAACAAAACATGGCTGCCCTCATTGTATCACAGCAATAAATAATCATAAACTTTTGAAGCTGTTTGCTGCTAGATTTGCTGTGTAAACTATCTAAACTTTAGATAAGATATATAGATAAGTTACTTGTTATAGTTACTTTTTCATCTCAGAACCGCTTTAATTCGTAGTCACCAAACCCAATTTTAAAAACATATCAAATTAATTGATTTCATGAGCAAAGGGAGTGCATAAATGTGCATACAAAATATGCATAAACATGCATAAACGCAGAATTATTTGCATCTCATTGACCATCACTACAAATGACACAACTACACATCAGGCTTTATTCTTACAGCAGAGACGTTATTTATTATATATAAAAGATTCCTGTGTACATATCTGATATACAGCCACAATCTGATATATCTGACTTTAAAAATACGGTGACTGCTTTATTGTAGCAGCACAGGTAACTATTTTTGATTGGTTTATTTCATATTTGTGGACTAAGCACAGCTATTACTGTAAATGTAAGTTATTTATGATGACTATTATCTGAGAAATAGAACATTGCATCATATTTTTTTTTTTTATTACAGTTTACGTTCACTAGGAGTCGGAGTCTGCGCATTTTTTTTTTACCAACTTCGGGTACCCAAAAGTTGCTCCAACTCCACAACCCTCAAGTAAAATGGTCGGTTTTGTGGCTGATTGATTGAATTTAACCCTTGCTAGACCTCAGAACTTTGTGTAAACCATATTGCTGTTTTTCAATACGAACTACCAATCTTGGATCACATGTTTGGGTAGTGATGATCAATCAGCCCATATACAATACAATACAATTTTGATGTTTAATTTTTTGCTTTTGTGAATTCATGATTGGCCTTGAACTGTGTGGTACTCTTGGACAAATGTAAGCTATATCCATGATGGAGTCTATGTCCAGCGATATTTAGCTATACAAAATGCAATTGATCGGTTTTTAGAATGCCAGGTCACAAAGTGTGCAATTTTATGTACAATGTTGATTGGCTTTCATATTCCTGTGTAATGTACTATCCTATATAGATAGCCATACTGGTTTTTACACTATTTACTATAGGATCATCTCACTGTGTGTTTACTTACCTATGGACCTGTGAATATTAGTCATTATGTAATCATTGTTGGCACTTTTTAGATAGAGGCTAATTATGTATAGGCAATATTGATCTGTGTCTGCTTGTTGTATTGGTTTATCTATATGGGACTCTCCTTGGCCCATACCATTCTCAATAGCTCCACACCGACAATTGACACAGATGGAGTTAAAATTCTACAATCGATCCATTGGTGGTGTTACAGGCTATAATTGATTTCATTCGTCTCTGATTTTGGCCAGATCAATAGATTGGCCATACACATACTTTTTTTTTTTTTTTTTTTTTTTTAATAATATGTGATTAAGAATACTAATACAATTCTTCAGCTGAGCAATATATACTGGTTGGTTTTCTCTCTTTGTTTCTTTGATAAATGTGCCCCTGTATTATTTGTATGCCAAAGTGTTCCATAGAGATGAGCAAGGAAGGCAAACAATACACAATCAGAGAAACAGCAAAAAAAAGTTAGATATGGGTTATTCAAACAGGGATTAGCAAATGCTGCAGCTAGCTTGCTGTCAGCATAGACACAGAAGTAATATACATGGGTTGGTGCGTCGGTATTTTATAAAATCGGTAAAACCAAAAACAGAAGAGGTGTCCTTCACTAATCAGGCCCCCATTTAAAGCATACTAAAATGAGACTGCAAATCTGAGTTAAAGGATACCCAAACATGATGTGACATGATGAGATAGACATGTGCATGTACAGTGCCTAGCACACAAATAACTATGCTGTAAGTGGCTGACTCCTTTTTACCTCTTTCTTGATCTCAGAAGCCATTTTCTGTTAGGAAAGTGTTTTATAGTTGGAATTTCTTATCAGTAAGGGTCCCACTGTAGTCACTTCCTGTCTGAGCCAGGACTGAGTCAGCCACTTACATACCTGATATTTAACTCTTTCAGGCAGAGAAAGAAAAAAAAGGAACACAGCATAGTTATTTGTGTGCTAGGCACTGTACATACACATGTCTATCTCATCATGTCACGTCAGTTCGGGTATCCTTTAAAAAAAAAAATATATATATATCATCTTAGTTACGGATTTTTTTTCTTGTGTCTGCTCCGTTATCTGTCCGTGGCAATTTATCTCATTTTGCCCCAGTCATCAGAAAGCACTAATATTTTAGGGAGATTTTGTGACAAACGGAGCAGATTTTACTTCCATCTGTGTATCAATCTCCCAGTGATTAATTTTTTAATTAATGTTTGACTACTCTTTTTAAAATGTGTTTTGAAAGATTGCTGAAAAGACTATCATGCAGTAATATAATTTAAAGTGAACCTCCGGACTAAAAATCGACTCAGCAGCACTGAAAAGGCTTGGTGTTTCTTTAACCGTTTCACAGCATCAGAACTTTGTTTCTCTTATCCAAGCCTCATTTTTAGCTGCACAGAAGAAAACTGCCCCTGCTTTTTTCCCCTGATGCTGTGCAAAGCATGATGGGATTTCTGATGTTGTTGCTCTCGTTCTGCTGTTTTGGTGCACATTTTTTTTTTTACATTTTGAATTTGACATTTGAAGCCTAGCGTGTGCAGCTGGGAGGGGTGATCAGGACACAGGACAGTTGGAACTGTGTCTCCTGCTCCTAGTCACCTCCTTTCAACCAAAAAGATGGCTGCCCCATGACAAAGATGGCAGCCCCCATGAATCACAAACATTTGCCTGTTCTTTTAAAACAGGGTGGGTAAAAAATTATATTACCCATCTATTCTAATTAACATAACTAATGTAACTTAATGACAGTATGTTTGTTTAGGCTGAAGTTCCCCTTTAAAGATAATCTTTAAAGAATCTGTACTCTAAAATTTTACAGAAAAAAGCATACCATTCTATTCATTATGTTCTCCTGGGCCCCTCTGTGCTGTTTCTGCCACTCTCTGCTGCAATCCTGGCTTGTAATTAACAGTTTTAGGCAGTGTTTACAAACAAACTAACCAGCTTGTGATAGGCTCACATAAGCAGAGTGTGTGAGTCATACATAAGACCGTGAAGATGTTGTCTATGTATGGACATTGTAAATTCTGAGAAAAGATGCCAATGTGTGTCCACATCTATTTATAGACATCAAAGAACAGCTCTACACATGTATAGTGTAAAGATATAAACAACTTTATTTCTCCATCCAAATAAAACAGTTATTAAAAACAATTAAAATCACCCGATTTAAATCAACAGTAATTGATATTCCTAGGCACGGTTTTTTCTCCCGGCTTCCAGCTCAAACTTGGTAAGGCCATGTCCTTCACTTAATATGCACAGTATGTATACCTTTACACATTGTAATCATTTGTAGGTGTTTCCCCTTTTTAGCACGGAGACTGTGTGCGGGGCTTGTGTGCTTGGACAGATCCAGCGTTTTTTGGTTGGGGGTGTTTATGCACGTGATCTCCGCACACATATACTTGTTTTTGTGTTTTTTGTCCCAATAACTATTTCTTTTTTTGCAGGGTGAGGTTTATTCATTTCTTTATTAGGCTTTTTGCAGCAATTTGCACTTTTTCAGGAATATGGACATATGATTTGTCCTCATTGTTTTTGCACAGTATTTATCAATACAGTATCCGTACTCTATTTGGCACTAGGCACTTTTGTACAGGACACTTTTGCACTTGGCACTTTCTCTGGCCCTACTAATACATTTTTATTACTATGAATTATTGTATTATCTTGTCTTTGAGCTGGAATATCAATTACTGTTGATTTAAATCGGGTGATTTTAATTGTTTTTAATAACTGTTTTATTTGGATGGAGAAATAAAGTTGTTTATATCTTTACACTATACATGTGTAGAGCTGTTCTTTGATGTCTATAAATAGATGTGGACATGCATTGGCATCTTTTCTCAGAATTTATGGTGTTGTTTCAGCCATTTGTGTGTCTCTTGGCACTAAGTTTATGTGCGCTCATCAAGTCTTTGAATATGTATGGCCATTGAACAATGGGTTAAGGGGAATGGGCGGAGCCAAACAGATTGGGTGTGGTGGCTTGCCCTGAACTTATATAATGCTGTTTGTATCTCCAGTTGTTGTTATACACCTGAGGAAGGATGTAATATCCGTAACATGTAGTGTGCACTTGTTCCGAATACAGCAAAATCTTTGCAGCCATTTGTGTGCCGTCTCTTGCATTTATTGGTGATTTTCCGAAGCCGTAGGAGCAATCCGGCTGAGACAGGGCACCGGCCAGGCACAGGTCCAGAGGACCTAATACACTAGTTCTCCAGGCATCTACTGTTTGTGTGTGAGTCATACAGAGCCTGCAGGTGGCCTGCAGAGGGTGTGTATCGCTTCTATCCAATCACAAGCAGCCCTGCACATTCCACACATTCCAGCCTAGCCTGACAGAGCCAACAGAAGAAAACAGATTAGATCATATAACAGAGATAACACAGCCACTGTGCAATTAGGAAAGGCTGCAGTAAGCCAGAGCACATTAGAACAGGCAAAGGAACTTATAGGATAGAAGAACTAAGGCTGAAAATTTTGTTACAGAGTCTCTTTTAGGAAAGATTATTAGGCAAAAAATAATTAAATAAATTGCAAAGTAAGATGGTAAAAATAGAAGTTAGATCAAGCCAATGATTGATACTCGCTTTGTAATTTGTTTATACAGTGTGATCCACTGTCAGCCTGTGTTACTACTGGTAGACATAAAAAAAAAAAAAAAAACAACTGACAGCAGCAACTGCCTTCATCTACAGTATAAACATACCTATTAACTATGTGATAGGCTAAAGTTTTTTCTTTAAATGCTTATATGCACAGAGGGAGAGGGTCCTTGCTTGGCATTTGGAAACAGCCATTATTAACCACAATGCAACAAGGTTCACAAACAGGAAACTGTCATGATTATGGTTCTGACATCACGCTGTGGGAGGGGTTTCACCACAATTTCAGCCACACAGATCCCCCTAATGATCTATTCGAAAAAAGGTAAAGATTTCTCTGGAGGGAAAGGGGGTATCGGCTACCATTGGAGACGTTAAATCCTGGGTTAAACTTCCTCTAAGTTTTTCCCTCCTTGGTGTTGTGTTAAAGGTAACCCAAAGAGAAAGGAATATGGAGGCTGCCATCTTCATTCTCTCATAAACAATGCCAGTGGCCTGACTTCTGTGCTGATGCTCTGCTTCTAGTACTTTAAGTCACTTACCCAAAATGAGCAAGCAGTTCAGATGCTTTGACTCTTGTGTGAAACCACTGGCTGTATGTTTGATGAAGGTGTGGGGAAAAAAAAAAGCAAAAAGCTCAGCAAAGACGTCAGGGAACTGGTGTAAAGACGTCAGGGAACTGGTGTTTTTTTTGTAAGGGAATGAATATGGCAGCCTCCTTAATCCTCTCACTTTAAGTGCATGTTTTGCAGAAAACCACAAACATTCACAAGTGAGGTAATTTGTGGCTTAGTAGAACTGATAAACTACCTCTGTGGATTTCCACAAAACGTGCACTGGTAGTACTTGAGGACAGGGTTGGGAAGCCCTGCACTAAATGTCCCCACATTGTATCCTGTGCATTGAACAGTACACAGGAAGTGTTGTATATGTGTGTGCTTACTTACATTTTGTGAATGACCACAGGCATCTTGCTGATGCCTGTGAACATTTGTTTCAGACACTTTGATCAGCTTTGGGAACACATTCCCATCCACTGATCAGTACTCTGCCGCACGAGGTTGCAGGTGTGCGCACACCACTGATAAATACAAAGATACAGTAATGTACACCCCTGGTTGTGAAGTGAAGTCCAGAGGGGTGTAGATACATGATGTGGGTAAGTTGTTAAAGACAACCCTTTTTTACATGGAGATGTGATACAGACAATTGTTTCTCCTGTTGACTCAAATAGATGAGTCAAGTAACTGAATACCACTCTCAGGTTACGCTCACCAGATTGTGTTGCTAATCGATTACAGATCAGCTCATGCACCTTTGGCCCAGCCAGTGTAATTCTTCTGATCTTTTTATCAGTGTATTCACTTCCAGGGATCTCTTCAATCTCTCATGGTTATGCAAGGAAGATACAAACACAAAGAAATATAGTGTAATATGTCCAACAACCTCCACCAGTAACAGGTAGATGTACTGCACCATAGATTTGTTCACTTATATATTGCAGCTGGTGAAGAGACCTCATTGTATACTGGCTGGGCCACAAGTGTGTAAAGCTAATCTGTGGTTGATTGGCAATACGACTCGGTGAGCACATTGCATGTGTATGAGCACCCCTGGTGGAGGTTGTTGAACATATTACACTATATTTCTTTGTGCTTGTATCTTCCTTGCATAACCATGAGAGATTGAAGAAATCCCTGGAAGCGAATACAGTTACTGTATAGACACAAGCGGCTGGGCACATCCAGTTAAAAAACTATTTATTGAAAAAGTTTAAAAAAGTATGCATCAGCAACACAACAATGCCAAGAGAGAGAGGGATAAGCATGCAAGAATGGTCAACAGCTGTTTCGCACTATACAAATTAGTGCTTCCTCAGGACCTGGAAGTGAATACACTGATAAAAAGATCAGAAGAATTGAGGCCCATACACACGTCGGATTTTTCCGGACGGGTCGTTTGAACGTCCCGTCATTCAGTCGTCCACACGCCAAATCGGGCGTGTGTACAGACTGTCCTTCGGATGATAAGACTGAGTTTGAGCGATCCGCCGGGCAGATCGTTCAAGACCGGTCTTATCACCCGAACGACAGTCTGTACACACGCCCGATTTGGCGTGCGGAAGACTGAACGACAGGACGTTCAAACGACCCGTTGTTCGGAAAAATCCGACGTGTGTATGGGCCTTTACACTGGCTGGGCCAAAGGTGCATGAGCTGATCTGTAATCGATTAGCAACACAATCTGGTGAGCGTAACCTGAGAGTGTCAATCATTTGAAGGACAGTTTGAGATAAATTGCAACTGGTTTTGAACTGGGATGTACTGGTTTGTTTGAATGCGAGCAAGACACAAAGAGACTTATTAAGAGACATGTTGAGCGCTAGACTTTCGAGTATACACGTTAGGTTTGACATCAAAAACTTTTGGTCTAATGCTACATACACACTTGAGATAAAAGTCTTTGGAAAAGGCAAGATCACAGACCAATTTTACCCCATTCCATGTAGTATGAGAGCCATACTCTACACAGTCTATTCTATGGAGCTGCACTCCCCATCAGATAACATCTTTGCAAGATGCTACACACACAGATGTTGTACACATTCAAAAGATCATTATCTGCAAAAGATCTGTTCCTGCAAAAGATCCATTCCTGCAAAATGCATTCATAGTCTATGAGATATGCAGATCCTCATACACACCTTGTTTAACAGACTTCATCTGCATATCTGGCAATCATCTGCAGATCTGAAAATCCATCCTGGTGGATCTGATCTGCAGATGATTGCATGTTAAACAAGGTGTGTATGATGATCTGCAGATCTCATAGACTATGAATGCATTTTGCAGGAACAGATCTTTTGCAGATAATGATCTTTTGAATGTGTACGGGCATCTTTGTGTGCAGCATCTTGCAAAGATTTTATCTGATGGGGAGTGCAGCTCCATAGAATAGACTGTGTAGGTATGGCTCTCATACTACATGGAATGGGGTAAAATTGGTCTGTGATCTAGCCTTTTCCAAAGACTTTTATCTCAAGTGTATATGCAGCATAAGCGATCCAAGCAATCAGACTGATTGGATCGATATTGATTGAAGGAGCGCACCTTTAGTAAGAATTTAATTTGTAAACCTAGTGGTGTAATTTCAGGTGCAGCAAACTTCTGAAGGTGATGGAAGTATTTAATTTGAGAAATCGTGGGATCATTGACCTTGATAAAATATTTGTCAAAGAGCCAGATCCTGGTCACCAGAACCTTGAAAGCATGTTCAAACAGCTGCATGGCCTGATGACCAAGGAAACCAATGCTTGTTGGGATCTGGCCAGTCTGAATAAATCTGCTAGTGAAGGTATCATCCCAAGAAGGTATAGATGGGACATAACACCAAATGACGTGGGGAAGAAAACGATGAAAATGATCGTGAATTGGGGGAATTCATGAACAATTGTGGTATAAACCTGCTTAAACTTCTGGCTAAGCGTAAACAGAATAGACTGGATAGATTAGGGAAAGAGATAGATTCATTGAAAGGAAAATTGGAAATGCACAAAGAGGAGGAGCAGTTCAAAACTAATGCTGAAATTTTGGGTAAGACTATTCATAAATGTGAGAATAAAGCAAGTCAGATAAGGATTGGCAGATTCCAAAATGACTGGCAAGAATATAAGAAAAAGGTAGCCTATAGATGGCAGATAGAGCAGAACAAACGAAAAGTAAGAGAGGAAGAAGAGGAAAAAAGAAAACACACAGGTGAATGTCTGGCCAGTAATGAAGTTACAGTGAACCCATATCCCCAGACCCCAGTGAATATGGGATGCGACCAGAATGGCGGTAGAAATACTCAGTATCACCCACGGGGAAAAAATTATGAAGGCAATATTCCTTCACCTACAAAAAGACATTGGCAGCAGGAGAATGGAGATGGATGGCAAATTCCTAAATACCAACGGGGAAGGGGTAATTTTTATGGGAGGGTCGGGGAGAGGTTTTGGGGGGGGGGGGGGGGAAGGGGGGCCCTAGGAAACTTTCCATTAGAATGCACAGCCCTCACAGAGGAGTACCTGCAAGGGGCAGTTGGGAGGAGAGAGAGAGATAGGAGGGATCCCTACCTACTTTCAACAGATATGAACCCTTGGAGAGGGAAACAGAAGAGGTGGTCCATCATCATTTTTTTAGGGGGACGAATGGGGGACAGGAGCCAGTGGGAGGAAGCAGACTGCCATATAAAAAATATTCGGAAAAGAGGAATAGAAGAGGAAGAAGAGGAGGGAGAGACAAAAAGAAAGAGGTGACAAATGGCAAAGGAATTTTTAATATCAGTGGGATACCCCTATCAAGCTATCAAGCAGTGAGATGAGAATTCTTGATAAAGGGCTAAAGTATTCCCCTCAGCAAGGTATTAACACATTTAATGCATATATCAATGTGCATAAGTTTGTTAGGAAAATGAATATTAAGAAATATTTTCTTTCCAAAGAGGGCCCCACCTCAAAAATGAATAATGGTGGTAGTGGGTCTGGATTTACCTATACAGGTTTGAGAAATAGGTCTATTTTCAATCCCCCTGATAATTCTACAGATGGGATGGTACAAGGCTTCAAGAATATGGTATTGAGTGATATTGAGAAAATGGAGGTGAGAAAGAATAACAATGAAATAAAGCAAATAAGGGAAATCAGTGATAAGAAAGAAGTTTTTGAACGTCCGGCAGACAAAGGGGGGGGGGGGGGGGGGGTGATAATGCATATTGATCAGTGTCAACTTGTAAAAACATATGTGGAGGGTCCAAAAATTAATAATAAAACTGATATGTGAGGACAGGTGGGTTTTTTTCCATGCAAAAAGTGCCATACTTGTGGGGAAGCCCAGAGCATGAGGATGCATGAATTCTCATCAACACGCACAGGGGCAAACTACAAAATAAAGGAATGTATCCACTGCAGCAGTTCTCATGTGGTATACTTATTATGGTGCCCATGTGGAATGCAATATGTTGGTCGCACAAAAAGAGCACTGAAAACAAGGATAGGTGAGCATATTAATAATATTAACCTATTTTAGTTCCTGGACGTAGAAACTACGTCCAGGAACCATGCACGCTCCCGGACGCGGTTCGTTAGCCAGGCAATCAGTGAATCGGGCTATGGTGCCCGATCACTGATTCCTCTCCCCCGCTGAAAAAGCGACAGCTTCTCTCGGAAGCTGCGCTTTTTCTGGCTGTAGCGTCCCCCGTGCGTCTCTCTAAGCGTATGTTATGCTTAGAGTGACGTCGTGTAAACAAACTCATGGCCACCATCTTGTGGCCAAAAAGTAAAACTACAACTAAAAGTAAAAAAAATAAAACTCAAACACACATTTACATTATAAATCTATTGTTTACATCCCACCCTCCAAAAACTACCCAAATAAAATGTTTAATATAAAAAAACAAAAAACATTACAATAAAAAAAATAAAAATGTATTTACCTAAGGGTCTAAACTTTTTAAATATCAATGTAAAGATGAAATATTTCTATATTTTTTTCATTTTAAACTTGTAAATCGTGATAGATGCAAAACGGAAAAAATGCACCTTTATTTCCAAATAAAATACTGTCGCCATACATTGTGGTAGGGACATAATTTTAACGGCGTAATAACCGGGACATATGGGCAAATACAATACGTGAGTTTTAATTATGGAGGCATGTATTTTAAAACTATAATGGCTGAAAACTGAGAAATAATGAATTTTTTCCATTTTTTTCTTATTTTTCCTGTTAAAATGCATTTACAGTAAAGTGGCTCTTAGCAAAATGTACCCCCCAAAGAAAGCCTAATTGGTGGTGGAAAAAAACAAGATATAGATCAGTTCATTGTGAAAAGTAGTGATAAAGTTATAGGCTAATGAATGGGAGGTGAACATTTCTCAAGTGAAAACGACGGAACGCGAATGGGTTAAAAAAGGTTTTGCAGGAAACAGTGTGTCCAGACACTTTGATGAAATACATAACAGAGATCCCAGTGTGTTGAAATTTTCAGGGATACAAAAATTGATTACTCAATGGCAGGGGTGTCATAAGATCCGGGAGATCTCTAAAATGGAGACCCGTTGGATCTATGAATTAAAGACACTAAACCCACTGGGGTTGAATGTAGATCTTGATATCAACTGTTTTATAGTGAATGATTGATTGTTGATGCAGTCTGTGGTTGTAGGCACGCTGCTAATTTAGTTGGATGGAGGAATATATTTCATAGGTAGATTTTTTTCCAAAAGGGTGAAAAGTGGGGTGAGGGATGATGTTTAACCACTTCAGGATTCTGCGTACGCTTAACTACGCCCCTGAATCCTGAAGTGGTTTCCATGGAAACGGCCGCTCGTATGAGCGGCCGTTCCATGTCAGTTCACGGAGGGTGTCTCCGTGAACACCCTGCGAGCCGCCGATCGCAGCTCGCAGGGTAAATGTAAACACGCGGGGAAGATCTTCCCCGGTGTTTACATATATACGGCGCTGCGCAGCAGCAGCGCCGTAGAGGAGATCGGCGATCGCCGGCATCTGATAGGCTAAAGCCTATCCTATCCGGCGCAGGACGGCTTTCCGTCCTGCGCCGCACACAGGGGACGGGAGAGGGAGGGAAGGAGGCAGAGGGAGGACTAGTGCTGCGGAGGGGGGCTTTGAGGAGCCCCCCCCCCCGCTAGGCACAGCAGCGCGGCGGCGATCAGACCCCCCCAGCAGGACATCCCCCTAGTGGGGAAAAAAGGGGGGAGGTCTGATCGCCCTGCCTGATTTCTGATCTGTGCTGCGGGCTGAAGAGCCCCCGCAGCACAGATCAGCCAAACCACCCGGTATCCGGAAGTGGTTAAAATCCATCCTGAAAGTAGGGGCATAAAAAGTAGTTGAAAAAAATGGGAGTTCAGGGTATCTGAAGCTCATCGTAATTCCATTTCTCTGATTATATGAATTATTGGTTTGATAGAAAAGGGAGAGTAACAAATTGGGCATAAAGTACCCCTTTATATAACATTTACCCCATGTGGAAAATCGGGGGGAGTGCGAGTATTAAAATAGACTAGGGATATTAACCTATTTTAGTTCCTGGACGTAGAAACTACGTCCAGGAACCATGCGCGCTCCCGTCCCGCGGTTCGTTAGCCAGGCAATCAATGAACCGGGCTATGGTGCCCGAATACTGATTCCTCTCCCCCGCTGAAAAAGCGACAGCTTCTCTCGGAAGCTTAGCTTTTTCTGGCTGTTGCCTCCCTCATGCGTCTCTCTAAGCGTATGTTACGCTTAGAGTGAAGTCATGTAAACAAACTCGTGGCCGCCATCTTGTGGCCAAAAAGTAAAAGTACAACTAAAAGTAAAAAAAAATAAAACTCAAGACACATTTACATTATAAAACTATTGTTTACATCCCACCCTCCCAAAAATACCCAAATAAAATGTTTAATATAAAAAAACAAAAAACATTACAATAAAAAAAAAAAACATGTTAATATTTACCTAAGGGTCTAAACTTTTTAAATATCAATGTAAAGATGAAATATTTCTATATTTTTTTTTATTTTAAACTTGTAAATAGTGATAGATGCAAAACGGAAAAAATGCACCTTTATTTCCAAATGAAATATTGTCGCCATACATTGTGATAGGGACATAATTTTACCGATGTAATAACCGGGACATATGGGCAAATACAATACGTGAGTTTTAATTATGGACGCATGTATTATTTCAAAACTATAATGGCTAAAAACTGAGAAATAATAAATTTTTCCATTTTTTTCTAATTTTTCCTGTTAAAATGCATTTACAGTAAAGTGGCTCTTAGCAAAATGTACCCCCCCCCCCCCAAAGAAAGCCTAATTGGTGGCGGAAAAAACAAGATATAGATCAGTTCATTGTGATAAGTAATGATAAAGTTATAGGCTAATGAATGGAAGGGTGAACATTGCTCAAGTGAAAACGACGGAACGCGAATGGGTTAATGTCAGTTCACCTCTAGATGAATAATGGCACTAGATGCTAAAAGTAGAAAGAATAGAACCCAAAAATCCAAATTACCCGTTTCTTTTGGTGATCCTGCTATGGGGAGTAAACAGTGAGACATACTGTAGTGTGGAAAAACAAAAATAAAAATTTGCTTTCCTAAAACAGAAAGAATTTGCGATAATTCAGGTTGGAGTGAGCTCGAGATGTCTCCCAGAGCACCACTGCTGAATATATGCAAATTAACCATTGTACCCTTAGAAGCTAAACACACCTCCAGATCCGCTGGAATGCAATGATGTGTCAGCTTGTTAAATTGTACAGAGCCATAATAATCCAACATGCATACAGACTGTTTCGGATTGTTTGATCCTCATCAGTGCATGGCATGGATTAATTTGGCTCTATGGTGTAGGGCTTGTAAACCGAGAGGTACAGACTAACCAGCAAGCTCATGGTGACCCAGAACTCATTGGGGTGTGTAAGGGACTACAATGGTCCTAAAAGCCCCCTTACTAAGATGTTAAGAAAAACAAAAATTTGCTTTCCTAAAACAGAAAGAATTTGCGATAATTCAGGTTGGAGTAAGCTCGAGATGTCTCCCAGAGCACCACTGCTGAATATATGCAAATTAACCATTGTACCCTTAGAAGCTAAACACACCTCCAGATCCGCTGGAATGCAATGATGTGTCAGCTTGTTAAATTGTACAGAGCCATAATAATCCAACATGCATACAGACTGTTTCGGATTGTTTGATCCTCATCAGTGCATGGCATGGATTAATTTGGCTCTATGGTGTAGGGCTTGTAAACCGAGAGGTACAGACTAACCAGCAAGCTCATGGTGACCCAGAACTCATTGGGGTGTGTAAGGGACTACAATGGTCCTAAAAGCCCCCTTACTAAGATGTTAAGAAAAACAAAAAATTGCTTTCCTAAAACAGAAAGAATTTGCGATAATTCAGGTTGGAGTGAGCTCGAGATGTCTCCCAGAGCACCACTGCTGAATATATGCAAATTAACCATTGTAATTAACCATACTGTGGTGTGTTCACTGAGTGGAATTAACTTATATTAATTTATGTAATTTTATTAGATATTAGGATATTTTATCTGTATATGCTATTTTATGTCAATCATGTAAAATATTAGGTCATTTATTAGTGAGTCTGTCTGTTCTGAAAACTAGCTGGGAAAATTAATGTGGCAGTTTTCTAAAGAAACGCTAGATGGCAGCGGAGAGTCCCACTAGTATTGCGCAGCTGGATAAACTCACAGTACACAGGGAGTTTGAGTGCGCAGGTCTCCTGCATGAGAATAGAACAATAGCGCGAGATGTATCAGAGAGGCTAGTTAAGCCTGAAGTGCTTATGGGTAATGTAGTCCCAGAGTTTCATACGGACGGATGGACGGTTCTTGTGGAGCATTACTGTGTTTTTTAGAAAGCAAGTTTTATAAAACATATTGGGGTAAAGCATAGGAGGTATAGGTAAATCGGGATTAGATATATTTGTCATTCATGAGAGTGTAATGGCAGAAGGGCGGTACAAAAGCAGCCGCATCATGTGACTGTATACCCTGTCAAAAAGCATCTCCCCACTGCCAATAGCCACGCCCCTGATGAATCCTACCAACAAAACTAGTCGGGTGCAGTTTGGCAGGACGGGAGACGCTGATCACGCTGTTGCAACTGGTTTTCAATATGCACAAAAGGTTCTACAATTGTAAGTGCACTACTTTTTTAAATTTGTTGGAATAAACAATATTACGCTATGGAAGCCTGTTTTTAAGTTTTAAGGCACAAGTGGCAAGAAGAAAAAGGTGTGAAAGATATATCAGAAGCGTTTATGGCTGGTTCTATGTGGGCCAGCATTACAAGCAGGTGAGAGTCTCTTTCAGGCCCGTTTCTAGGGCCGTGCGGGGCGTGCCGCCGCCCGGGGCGCTGTTGGGAGGGGGGGGGCGCTATAATGGAGGGGAGAACCAGAGCCGCGGGGAGGGCAGCCCGACCTCTCCCTCCCTCTCCTCTCCCGGGCGCCCTCCGTGCTCCCCCCTCAGATGCAGAGCGAGCAGCCGGGAAGCGCTGTTTACAACTCACCTGCCTGGCTCCGAGCGCTGCTCTCTCGCCGCCGGTCTTTTGCTCTCTGCATACGCTGATACACATGCTGCTTCCTGTTTAGCCGGAAGCAGCGTGTGTATCCGCATCTATGCAGAGAGAGGAAAGGACCGGCGGTGAGAGAGCAGCGCTTAGAGCCAGGCAGGTGAGTTGTAAACAGCGCTTCCCGGCTGCTCGCTCCGCATCTGAGGGGGGAGCGCGGAGGGCGCCCGGGAGAGGAGAGGGAGGGAGAGGTCGGGCTGCCCTCCCTGCGGCTCCGGCTCACCCCTCCATTATAGGGGACAGCTAGCTATCTAACCTATCCTGGGGGAACCTACCTAATCTAACCTACGCTGGGGGGCAGCTACCTAATCTAACCTACACTGGGGGGCAGCTACCTATCTAACCTATACTGGGGGGGGCACCTACCTAATCTAACATACACTGGGGGGCACCTACCTAATCTAACATACACTGGGGGCACCTACCTAATCTAACCTATACTGGGGGGCACCTACCTAATCAAACCTACACTGGGGGGCACCTACCTAATCTAACCTATACTGGGGGGCACCTAATCTAACCTATACTGGGGGGCACCTACCTAATCTAACCTATACTGGGGGGCACCTACCTAATCTAACATACACTGGGGGGCACCTACCTAATCTAACATACACTGGGGGAGGGGGGGGCAGCTACCTAATCTAACCTACACTGGGGGCAGCTACCTATCTAACCTACACTGGGGGGCAGCTACCTATCTAACCTACACTGGGGGGGCAGCTAAATATCAAACCTACACTGGGGGGCAGCTACCTATCTAATCTATACTGGGGGGCAGCTACCTAATCTAACCTACGCTGGGGGGGGCACCTACCTATCTAACCTATACTGGGGGGGCACCTACCTAATCTAACCTACACTGGGGGGCAGCTACCTATCTAACCTACACTGGAGGGCAGCTACTTCTCTAACCTATACTGGGGGGCAGCTACCTAATCTAACCTACGCTGGGGGGCAGCTACCTATCTAACCTACCCTGGGGGGCACCTACATAATCTAACCTACACTGGGGGGCAGCTACCTATCTAACCTACACTGGGGGGCAGCTACCTATCTAACCTACACTGGGGGGCAGCTACCTAATCTAACCTACACTGGGGGGCAGCTACCTAATCTAACCTATACTGGGGGGCAGCTACCTATCTAACCTATACTGGGGGCAGTTATCTAACCTGTATTGGGGGCACCTACCTAGCTAGCCTATACAGGTGGCCACTATATTGGCTACCTATATTGCAGGCACCTACCTAAATAACCTATACTGGGGGCACCTACCTATCTAACCTATTCTGGGGGCAACTATTCTGGCTACCTATATTAGAGGCACCCACCTAGCTAACCTGTACTGGGGCACCTACCTATCTAACCTATACTGGGGGCAACTATACTGGCTACCTATACTGGAGGCACCTACCTGGCTAACCTATAGCGGGGACAACTATACTGGCTCACCTATGCCTGGCTACCTATACTGGGGTACCTATTCTTAGCTACCTATACTGGGGGGACCTATACTAAGTGCAACTAGACCTGGCTAACCTATACTGTGGGCACCCATACCTTGCTCGGGGGGGGGGGGGGGGGGGGGGGGGCGCAATTTATACACCCTCGCCCTGGGTGCATTTTAGCCTAGAAACTGCACTGGTCTCTTTGCACATTGGGGGAAGGTTGTATTAAGGACTTGTGGAGAAATATTGCACCAAAGGAGTGTGTCCATTATTTTTTGCATGGGTCGTCTATGTGGAGGAAACTGCTGTTCGGCTAAGGAAATCTGGCTGGGCCAAAGGCGATGATGCTGATCGATTAGATTGGCCACGACATTTGGTGAGGGCAATTGCATGGGATATGTGCACCGGAGGGGTGGTAACAGTAGATGTACTGCACCATAGATTTGTTCACTTATATATTGCAGCTGGTGAAGAGACATCATTGTATACTGGCTGGGCCACAAGTGTGTAAAGCTAATCTGTGGTTGATTGGCAATACGACTCGGTGAGCACATTGCATCTGTATGAGCACCCCTGGTGGAGGTTGTTGGACATATTACACTATATTTCTTTGTGTTTGTATCTTCCTTGCATAACCATGAGCGATTGAAGAGATCCCTGGAAGTGAATACACTGATAAAAAGATCAGAAGAATTACACTGGCTGGGCCAAAGGTGCATGAGCTGATCTGTAATCGATTAGCAACACAATCTGGTGAGCGTAACCTGAGTGTCAATCATTTGAAGGACAGTTTGAGATACATTGCACTGGTTTTGAACTGGGATGTACTGGTTTGTTTGAATACAAGCAAGATACAAAGAGACTTATTAAGAGACTTGTTGAGCGCTAGACTTTCTCGAGTATACATGTTAGGTTTGACATCAAAAACTGTTGGTCTAAGCGATGCAAGCAATCAGACTGATTGGATCGATATTGATTGAAGGAGCGCACCTTTAGTGTGAATTTAATAAGTAACTGAATAAGGAGAGAGTTTTGAAGCTTCCAAAGAACTAAACAAAGGGGGTTTTAACTATTCCCAATTAGTGTTAAAACCAATGTATCTTCAAGGAGCTCGACTTCAACGCTTAAGGGGCCCGTACTCTCAGACGATTTTCTGGCCGACCGATCGATCCAAATCGATCGATCGCCAATCGGTTGGCCAATCGACCGATCGATGGCCGATTTCGATTGATTTCGATGGTTTTCCATCGAACTGGTGAGATTGCTTATCTGATCTGATGAGATTGCTTATCATTTTGCATTGGCCTTAATGGAAATTTGATGGCAAAAAAATGCCATCAGATCGAATTTCAATAGATTTAAAACTGAAATCTATTGGAATTCTATCCTGGTAAAAAATGTTCTAAAAACGCATCAGATAGATCATCAGATGCATTTCTTATCTATCTGCTGCCAATCTGACGAGTGTATGGGCACCTTTACACTTTACAACTGAAGAGCTTGAGCAGGATAACAGATTGAAGAAAGGCTGTCGTGAATGGAAAGTCAGAAAGTCTCACAGAATTAAAGCCCCACTTGGGTCATGAGATAGTGACAACATTTTGAGATAAGAGTAATGAAAATAAACTTACGTCACATTCTGGCATTCCAATAAAATGACAGGCTTGATAAGCTGAAACTGCTTGAGTTAAAGCCAAGGGATCAGCTAGTCCTATAAAATAAGGACAAATTATGTGCTGAAGATCTAAAATGAACTGAACAATAAACACAACAGTCATTTTACAAAATAATCTACAACAACCTCAAAGGTTATTCTGCTGAGTAGCATAGCATACACATTTTACATATCAGAACCCTAATAATAGACACCAATATATTGTTAAACAAAAATGGAATCATGGATTATATTCCAGTCAATGCAAAGTGTGCAGAGGAGTGACCCACTTCAAAATTGTTTCCCCACTGATGTCCTACCTCCCCGTACTATATAGAGGTGTCCCATGTTTCGTGTACAAGGCTTTTACTCCTTTATTTGAAGTGTCAGTTCTATACTTAGAAGCCTCCCTTTGTTTTTTATTCGATTATTACAAAAGTAAGTAAAACAAATCCAGAGCTTGGAGTACTATGGTGCTACCATTTGAGAATTTCAGGATAAATGTTGTTCTTTGATGAAAACACAATTTTAAAATGATATGCAACACAAAGTTTTATTTCTGCTCTAATAAATTAAACACCGCATAATAACGGATAGGATTTGTTTACAGTTATTAAACTACTGGAAGAGTTAATAACTCAAAATCCCACTTCACTCTGAAATTAATTTATAAGATTGCCAGGTTGCCTTACAATATTATCAGATTGTCTTTTGTTACTATCTGCAAATCTAATAAAGCAGAGAAGCTTCTGTTGTAAACGGTGAGGAATATAAGCTTCTTTGCCGAAGCACTTATGGTACTTTTGGCACTGGTGGCAAGCAGGGTCCTCGGCAGTACCATAACCTGCAATGTTAAAGCGGACCCAAACCAAACATTTTTTTACTTCAAAATATTTAGTTGCATCACTCTGACACATAAAAAGATAAACACTCCTTCAAGCCTTTGAGTATTTCAGTGCATGTTTTCCCCCCTTCTCTTTTCATAACTAGGGTTATACAGGTGGCAGCCATTAGCAATTCCTCCTTTGCCAGACAACACCTACTCCACCAGTTTGCCGGATTCTGTCCCAGCAATATGAAAGGAAGGGAGGGGTTCCTCCAATAAATGTAAAATATTTTATATTAGTCATCATGCAGCTGAAAAAAAGGCTGCCATTTATTATTATAATTTAGAAAATAGATTTTATTTCTGAATTCTTGTATTTTTAATTTTGGTCCACTTTAATTGTGGATATGGTTTACCGGGGTGCCTACATTAGTCACCAAACAACAATACAGTTGTCGACCCTTGGTAGCACATAGATATTGCAATCACAAAGCAGCGGTGCCTCGGTATTACGATCAGGGATCGCTGGCGAGATGGTCAACAAGAGCACAGAACAGCCGTGGTTCTGTTGCACTCGCAGTTTGTTTCTTCAGTTAGTCTATTGGGATAGACATTGGTACTGTGCACTAGCACTTTTTAACTATTGCTGCTTTCAATGTAATATATTTATTTATGGTCTATATTTTGCACTGACTTTTTTTTATAGCTTTTGCACATTCAACCTGCACTGTGATACTCATTATGCACTATAATATATTGGTAGGTGAACAGAGGCGCCAGAAGGATAAAAGTACATAACTTTTTAAAAAAAATTGCTGGGAGGAAGTGGTGGACTCACCTCCGTTAAAGCAGACACCAAGGACTGTAAATATATAGATATACACATTTATTGAAAATACCCCAAAGATGCAACGCATTTCGCGGGCACAGCCCACTTCTTCAGGCAATAAGCAGGGGATAAACAACAGCAATTCAGTTATAGCAAGCAGAGCACCTCTGTCACAGAGGTGCTCTGCTTGCTAAAACTGAATTGCTGTTGTATATCCCCTGCTTATTGCCTTAAGAAATATACACACAAATTTGGAGAGAATAAGGTTCCACAGATGCTGTCAGTGATATATAGAATGAAGATATATCAAGATCTATAAAAAAATATAAATTTTATTGAAATTCTGTTTAAAGATCATATAATGATTAAAAAGCTATGAGATGGCCATCTCCTCACACAGACCCCATGCACACCTCTAACACACATCACTGGCCAGGTAATGGTATGAGCTCATGTGGATGTAATGAAATAATTCAGCACTAGATCGTTATTAAAGGGGCAGTCCAAAACGAACACTGCAACATAGAGCACTTTGCGGTCCAAAGCAAAGACACAAGCAGGCTGGCAAAGATGTAGACAAAGCAGACAGCGTAGCTTTAGGCCATGCAACACACTGTATCAGTCATGATCACCATATGGGTATTGCCTGTATCTCACCCTCCTGTGATCCACGTGTGTCCAAAGGTGCCGGCGACTGGTCTATCAAGACAGTTGACCAGCTGGTTGCCACGCTCGTGTGCGTGGAGCTGGCAGTGTCATGGCTGTAGATGTCCACTGGTGTGATGATGTGCCCGGGAAGTGCACGAACACGTGCTGCGGTGCCAGTCCTGGTGTGCTGAAAGCGCTCAGAGCGTGGATCAAATGCTGCGCAAGGTCCCCCAAGATGGTGCAGTAGATGGTGCCTGAAGAAGTGGGCTGTGCCCGCGAAACGCGTTGCATCTTTGGGGTATTTTCAATAAATGTGTATATCTATATATTTACAGTCCTTGGTGCCTGCTTTAACGGAGGTGAGTCCACCACTTCCTACCAGCAATTTTTTAAAAATGTTATGTACTTTTATCCTTCTGGCGCCTCTGTTCACCTACCAATATATTTGAGTCCACCCCAGGTGGAGGGGTGATCTACCCCCTTTCTTCCTATCTACAGAGAGCGACTTCTTAATCCTGAGTGAGGACAGGTCTAATCTCCTCACCTGCCTAATGAGTGGTTACCTAGGTGGTAACCCGGGTTTGTGAGTATTACCATCTCACTGTTTCATTTATCCAATCAATTTTGACATACTACACCATATTGGGCTCTCGATTTCTCTTCAACTTCATTATGCACTCTGCACTTTATTAGCTATACTGTTAATGCAACAGGATAACATATATCATCCATATTGGTCAGACAATTCAGAGGTTGTCATTTATTTATATACTAATTGTATAGCTGATCATGCGCCACATACATTGATCAATCATGATCATTCTTATCCCTGACAGTGTGTGAATGATTGAGGACCATGATCTATTTGACTTTGGTCAATGTGGTGCATGCTACAGTATCTATCTAACATGCACCTCAGCTATACTTAGTGGTTGTGAAGCATCCAAGGTCCATGCCTTGTTTTTAGATGTTTTTAAACATATTCCTTGTAGGCTGTGTTTCAATAACGTGTTTGATTGACAATGCTGTGTTTAAAGTGCTGATTCGGGACCCAGCAGTCCCTCTTTATTGGGGATTCTGTTTATTTGGCTGTGTAGATATGGCTGTTAAGTGGGTCGGTGACCCAGTGATATTGATGAAAACAGGGATATGATTACAATGCTCATCTATTCTTCACTAAATAAGAGTACAGAAAACACCAGTAAGTAAATTAAGTGTTAAATGAAGAAGCAGGAAGGGTTGTGTTAGGGGTAGCAGCAGTGAGTTTAGTGTTAGAAGTAGTGGCACTATGTTTAGTATTAGATGTAGTAGTAGTGAAGCTAGTGTGTGTGTAGCGGCAGTTAGACACAGCTATAGTAGGAGGGATACTGTTAGGTGTAGCGTTAGTAAGAGGGATAGTGTTACGTGTAGCAAGAGTAGGAGGGTTAGTGTTAGATGTAATAGCAAGAGGAGAGTTAGTGTGAGTAAAGTAATTAAAAGAGGAGCTTGATGTGAGCAGTACATGATTAATAGTATGAACTCCGTAATATTAACTTACCAACATAAGTACTATCTGCTTCGCGCTCCAAACTCAGTGTCTAAAGTAGATGAACACTTCTTTGCTTTGGTAAGGTAATCTTGTCATTTAGAGTCTAAGTAAAGTGTTCCTTCAAGTTATTACTACTTTCACTTACTTAATTCCAGTAATTTTTTTAACCAAACAATTCTTATGCTGTGTTTGCTCTTTTAGAGCAGAGATGAAATTTTAAGTTTCATACACTTTAAGAGATAAAAGAGTTGCTTTCAAGACATTATCATCCATAATTATCATACTCCAGTTTTGTTTTTTTTAGAGAAACCTCCTACTTAGTAAATCATAGACCTTTGGTAAGACCGCATGGAGATGGTCCCGCTGCCTCAGTACAACTTGCCAACTATCAACAGTAAACATTAAGACTCTTCCAGTCACCTTTCAGGTTACTTACATTTCTTTATTTTCATTTATTTTTGTTGTTTCCCTACAACTCCTGCACAAATGCTTGAATAGATAGAATTGCATGTTATGCCAGGAAAAATGTTCTATTAGTTTTGTCATGTTGTATTGGTGTTGCAATGTCTCTTACAAATTTAGTGCCTTTTGAAAAACAGAAAATAACATAGCCACTATCTCCTGGCATACACTGATCCCTATAAAACCCCATACACTACAGGAAAGGAAGCCTTTGGTTCCTTTAACACAATATCCATTGTAAAATCAACGTATTATGACACGATACAATGATATTCCTGTGTGCGTAGTGCAGTGTGCAATGCTTTCCGTCAGCATAATGTACAGCATGCAGTGCATTTACAGGGTAATGCATGTGTTTGCATACTTGCATTGCAATATATGCCTCACTGTATGGTGGCATTACACCGTCAGGATATGATACAACTTTTCGGCTTTGCTGCAATTGAATAGCAATCACAGTGCACTGTAAAAAGAGTTTCAAAAACTCTGCTTTTTTTGTGAACAGAAGATCAAGGCAGCAGAACACAGAGACTGGTTAAGGTAAGTTTAGGTAGATCATCTTCTATAGGGACCCAGTCAACAGTCATTCATTACTGTGGATGGCGAGACAAAAATTACATACCTATATCTTCACTTGCAAATCTTACTAGACGTCTTGCCACATAAAGTGGGTCTTCTCCACCTTCCAGCATTCGACCAAGCCAGTACAAGGAGGCATTCTCATCAGATCCTCGCATAGATTTGTGCAATGCAGATATACAGTTATAATGTTCTTCCCCTACAAGGTAAAGATTACAAATGAAATATAGGTACTGTATGTCTATTAATTGAATTGCATACATTTATTTGGGACTTCTTTACAATAGGTGGGGAATACATTAGCATTACATTAGTTGGTTAGAACGCATTATTACAGTGCAAATAAACTGTGGCAGCAAGATACACAACTGTTGTCAGTGAAAACTGTACAATATTTAAAGCTTCAACGTATTGAATATTTTGGGAACAATTCAAAATAATGCAATAAATGCAAACATAATCCTCAATGGGGTTATCAACCACACACAACTTGTACATACAGTATGTTAAGGTTAAGAGGATAGTAAGACTAAAAATAAATCACATGAGTTATTGTTGCAGTCCAAACATATGTTTCAACTTCAAAAATACTAAAAGCTTCAAAAATTATGTTATTGTCAATTATGGTAGTCTTCATAGAAATCACATTTATAATGGCTTGTACTTAATACATCAAAAAGCAGGCCAATCCAAAACTCCATGAATATTACATATACTGTAACATAGCTTGGAGTAATACAAGTAATATTTCAGGCAACACTACTAGATTTGAGCAACGAAAACTCCTAATCAGGACCATAATAATCAAAATTCTCTTCCAACCGAGTATAGAGGAACAAAGTTATATTTCACAAACATAATGAGATGCCCGATCCCACCAGGCAGTCCCAGACACCCTTCGCAAAACCTACCACCGTAGAAAATAATCTATTGTATGGTGAGGTTTGTTTTCCCCAGTTTTTCAGATGGTGTATAATAAAAGTTGAAAGATATTTTTTGGACTTCAACTATACCTCCTGTGGTTTCTATTTAGTCTAATGGCCCATACTCACGGGCAACTTTTTTGGGCTGTCTCTAGCACACGGGAGCGTGTGCGCGACAGTTCGGCGACAGGTCCCTCCGCGTACACACGCGGAAGAGGGATTACTGAAGCGACGGAAGCTGTCGCCGACGTTCCTCCCCCTCGATGGAAGCGCCATGGATTTTCTATTAGGTTGCTGTCCCTAGTCCGCATACTCACGCGGACTAGCGACAGTTGCGGCGAAGCAACTGTCGCCGTGCGATTGACCGCGCCAATCGCCTGGCGACAGCAGCGACAAGCGACTGTTCGGGGTGCGCGCCCGTGTTGCGCCTCATACTCACGGGTGACCTGTCGCCGCAACATGCGCCTGCCGCGTGTTGCGGCGACAATTGTAGCCCGTGAGTATGGGCCATTACTATCCTCCTAACCGTAACACACAATATTTTATGCTAGTCATACACATGGTGATGGGGTAAAAAATCTATTACATGGAAATCTATTTGTTCAACTGACTAAAACATAAGCCCATACAAAAGAAAAAAAAAATTGTTACAGCTAGGTACACACAATCAATCAGTGTTGCCCATCAGGAGAGAACTCAAACCTTTGCACACACCGCAGTGAATTAAAAATACAGATGCGTCCCATGGCTGCAGTGGAGAGTTGTTTCAATGCCAATTTGATGGTAACCTTGCAGTATTTGGGACTTTATTTATATTGAAGCCTATTGACTAGCTTGTTGCTGCCAATTTCTAGTTATCCATGATTGCTAGTGATGTTTGGCTCTTTGAAACTGTGTTTGTAATGAACTGTAAGTTTTACCATTGGAGCTTTCTGTTTATGTATTTATACATGTGTATGCCTGTACATATCTACATGTGCTTGTACACCCTGGCTATACCACTTTAAAGGAATTGTGGATTGTGACACGTCTTCAGGGATACCATGCAGTTAATGCCTGCTCGACACCTTTGCTACTAGGTGTCAGGCCTGTAGGGATATCCACTCACAAATCAGCTCCAATGCCCCAATCTACCTCCACACGCTTCACCCTATGTGGCGCGTCCCCGCTTGAACCAGAGGTGAGAGACAACACCTACCCGACTTCGGTTACACCCAGGCCTTTAGTGTGCAAGGTATTGGAGCTGAATGCAGGGTGAGCAAATAAACTTCCAGGCCAAACAAGGATTCAGAGTTAGCAAAGTCCAGAAACAATCCAGGGTCATACAGGGGTAAACAGATATATTGCAGTACAGGAGGGCTAGGCAGGAGAGAGGTAAATACGGATCTGAGGTCAATCCAGGCAGCAGACAAGGAAGATCCAATAACAAGCAGAGGGCGAGGTCCAGATAATCCAATATAACAAGAGCCGGAACACAGAGCAACCAGCAAGCTAGAGCTAGAAGGTATCACGAGCAATGACAGGAAGCACTCAGTAGGTTTAAATACTACATGCAACCAATCAGTGGCCGGCCACATGCACACAACAGCCAATCGCACACAGGCATCAATCAGCTGACAGCGAAATCAGCTGACAAAAATGACCACAACATGTCCGCTGAGCCACCCAGTACTGACCAGCAAACCTTCCTGACAGTATCAGCCATAGCACAGTGGTCAAGCTCACCCCCTCCGACGTGGGAGACCAGGGTTCAATCCCAGGCAGGGTCAGCAACCATTATTTCATATTATTTAAATAAAATCCCTGCCTAAGTGTCAGCTGACTATCCTGTCAGCTGACACTACCTCTGTCGCCACCTCAGACCATACTGCGGCCGAGAGGAGCGGACCCTTACACTAGGTCTTTTTATTTATATTATTATTCTTATGCTACTTGGTTTTGTTATTTAGTGATACTATTTGATATGGTGATGAATGTATTGGTCCTGAGCATTACTGTTTGTTTTTTAAAGGCACAATATTTTGACCTGATGAAGCGTCTTTTGCAAGGAAACACATTGTCCTAAGTGCACAATAAAGATGAGACTTTTCAGAATCTTCATTGCGTGAGAACTCCTACTTGAAAGTAGGATCTTCTTACCATCCTTGTTCTATACCCCGTTGTTCTTAGCAACCCTAGACAAAGGGAAACGTGACTGCCACACATCATCCACAAGGCTGAGTGGGGACTGTACTTAACCGTATTCTCTTATGAGTAGTTGCTTCATGCGGCAACCCAGCCTTGTGATGATAGTCATCTACTTTTAACAGCTATACACCTGTTGCCAGATTGAGCACAGGTATCCGTGTTTTTTATTTTTCTTCAAGTTTGGAGTCACATGAATAGTTGAATGTACCCTGTAAAAATTCAGTGCTACACATATGGATTAAACTGTAATAACAGCATATTAGGAATTAAAGAAACATAAAACCCCTAATAGTTTGAGGCTGCCAGGAACAATAGAAATGTTGTAACATTTTGTGTTAGTGCCTAATGGTTTACATGTTGACTAAATGCTAAAAGGCTCGCATCCGCTAATGTTCTAAGCTCAAATCCCCTCCAGGAAATTTCTGCATGCAGTTTATGTGTTCTAGTCACAGTTTTGTGTCTTTGGGGTCACACTTCAAACCCAAAACACAATGACATGTTAACAGTCATCCTTCCAAAAACAATGAAGGACATGAAAAGATCCAGTGAATAGTTCATTGACAATGGATTCACTTCAAAATTCTACACACATCTTTTTATCCACTGGCACTGATCTGCATAGCCCTGCACCAAAATAGACTGCTCCAGAGAAACCGTTCTACTTTGTGGTGTGATTTGATCAAAGTTCTCTGTAAATTACCGAAGTTTGTCAGCACTTTATAAGGCCCAGTGCACACCGAGCGGTTTTTGGAGCGATCCGCCGGCCGCATCCGCCTATAAAAAAGCTTGTCTAATGTATTGCAATGGAATGGTGCACACCGGTGGTTTGCAGTTTTTGCCAAGCCGAAAACGCGCCTCCTGCTGCGCGTTTGCGGATTTCGGAAGCGTTTCGTCCTCAATGTAAAGTATAGGAAAAACGCAAACCGCTCTGAAAAACGCTACTTCAGAGCGGTTTGCCAGACATTTTTGTTACAGTAGCTGTTCAGTAACAGCTTTTACTGTAACAATATGTGTAATCTGCAACACAAAAACACACCCAAAACCGCTAGGTATGTTTAGAAAATCTCTCTAAATATACCTAGAATCGCTCTGAAATCAGCTCCCAAAACCGCTAGCGTATTGCGGATCTGCTAGCGGTTTTGGTGTGCACTGGGCCTAATTGTGTAATTATATGTGGCAAATCTAATTTCCCTCAATGTTTTCCTATATTTTAAATCTTTTTACAACTTTAGAATTTAAGCTAGACATACATGGGTTAATACACTGCCTGATATACCAAACCAATCAGACAGAGACCGACTCTTACACCACACAGCAAACTGCAAAATACCACAGGCTATCAGTTCCCCATTGTTTAATTTTATATCTGAAAATATCTTACACACATAAAGCGTTTATGGCCAACCACAAAAAGAAGTACATGGAGGCTGCCATATTTATTTCCTTTTAAACAGTACTGGTTGCCTGGTAGCCCTGCTGGTCTATTTGGCTGAAGTAGTGTCTGAAATCACATGACGAACAAGCATGTAGATAATCTTGTCAGATCTGACAATAATGTCAGAGACACTTGATATGCTGCATGCTTGTTAAAGGTTTATGGCTAAAAGTATTAGAGGCAGAGGATCAGCAGGGCAACTGGTATTGTTTAAAAGGAAATAAATAGGGCAGCCTCCATATACCTCTCATGTCAGTTGTCCTTCAAGAGAACAAAAACAAAAAGAAAAGGGTACCCCTATAAACAGCACCAGACTAATAATATTCAATAAGTATAAATCTTTATTGTTTTTCCAAAAACCATCAAAAAATTCATAAAATCAATTAAAACCGCCACACACTGTGACCACCAGGGTCTCTTAACCACATAATATATAATATGTTAACATAATATAATAATTAAGGTGTCTGAGTATTAGACTATATAAATATACCTAATTAAACCAAAAATAAATTGATTCGTGAGTGCACAACCATAAATTTATATTAATTTAAATAGAAAAATGGGCCAAAAAAGGGGGGAAGGAGGTAGTCCTAAAAATTTCAAGTATATATATATATATATATATATATATATATATATATATATATGCACAAACAATCATTATGAAAGTGCATAATACAAATACAAATACATCAAAATCATTGAATTGATAAATGAACTATACAAGGTAGTAAATAAAGTGCAGAGCGTAATGAATAGAGGAAAATACAAATGGTGAAACTCACGCTATAGAGTACTGAAATGGCCGCCCAGACAACCAGAGGAGGAAAGAGAGACGCCCGGAAGACAGCCTGTCAATGATTTTGATGATGTATTTGTATTATGCACTTTCATAATGATTGATTGTTTGTGCACATACTTTCTCTAAAGTATCCTACCTTCTCCTTATATAATTGATTATATAAAAAAACTTCTTTGTGTGTACACATATACTGTATACAATTTTAAGGACTACCTCCTTCCCCCCTTTTTTGGCCCATTTTTCTATTTAAATTAATATAAATTTATGGTTGTGCACTCACTAATCAATTTATTTTTGGATTAATTAGGTGTTTTTCACGCTATATTTATATAGTCTAATACTCAGACACCAGAGGGTGTATTATTATTATTATATTATGTTAACATATGATATATTATGTGGTTAAGAGACCCTGGTGGTCACAGTGTGTGATGGTTTTAATTGATTTTATGAATTTTTTAATGGTTTTTGGAAAAACAATAAAGATTTATACTTTTTGAATAGTATTAGTCTGGTGCTGTTTATAGGGGTACCCTTTTCTTTTTGTTTTTGTACATTATTTCCCCCCCCCCCCTTTTTAGCACATTCTAATTTCAGTTTTATTAATAATGATTAATGAACATTTGCATGGTGCTGGTCCCAATCTGTATGAATAAAAGTCCTTCAAGAGAACAACATGTAACTACTAAACTTGGAAAATGCTACACTAGATAATTACCAGCACAGTCCGAGGGGTGGTAAGTGGTCAGGCATACATATACACAACACACACTGAATCCAAATAAATCAAAAAGATCCGCACGCTCACTGTAGACCAAGTCCACATTTATTCAGAAATCGTGACACATTTCCATTCCATGGACCAATGATTTGTGTCAGGGCCCAGGGGGTTCCCTTCGTCAAGGTAACAGCACGGAATGGTGACGGTGTTACCCTGACAAAGGGGACCCCCCCCCCACACACACACACCCCTCAGGGCCCTGAAACAAATCGTTGGTCTATGGAATGGAAATGTGTCACGATGTCTAAATAAAAGTGGACTTGGGCTACAGTGAGTGTGCAGATCTTTTGGATTTATTTGGATTACTGCTTTGGTCCTGCACCTCCCAAGTGGTGTGCGATTCTTTTTCTGCATGTGGACACACAGAATCCAAGGTGCCTTTATTATTCTACAGTATTGCAACATTTATGTCTTCAGCAGATACTTCAAATCCTGCAGCTTATGCAGAGGACATAATACTCCTCTTCTCTGGGTTTCCTTTCCTAGTAGACACAAGTTTTGACAAATAACTGCTCAGATGTGTCCTACATATAGGAACATTAAAGAAACAGCTACACCACTGGGAGATGATGCAACATAAACAGAACACAAAGTTGCTGAACAACAGTTCAGTTGTATAAATAAACACATAATCAGTATAGTTTGCCATGTTATGCACAAGGAGCAAGTCTCAACTTTCAGCTTACCAGTGAAAGTACAAAACCTATGCTTACTTTCACATAATATAAGAGGAGAAAAGTCTTCAAGTACAGTAACAGCTAAATGATTTCTATAGCAAGAACTCTTGCCTAGTTGCAGGGCTTGTTTTTGTATCTCTTTCCCTGGTCACCCGATGGCAAATAAAGAAGCCCAGATACCAGCCACTCCTTTCATCACAGACCGTTGCTACTATAGGCTGCAATCTCAAAAGAAAGATCCAGTCTGTGTCTTCCCCCTTGTAGTCTACAATGGAATAATCTGAGCAGCTGCAGCTCCACCCATAAACAAACTACATCCTTGGAGACTTCTGCTCATCATGCAATCCAAGTTTCAAAACAGGGTGTGTAGCTGCAGAAGGCACATTTCACACAGAAATACATAACATCTGGGCTCTCAAATTACTAAAGTATTAGATAATTTATCTAGATCAGTGTCTGGAAAATGGCTTTAAAAAATTGTTGGTCTAATAATTCCTACCATAATTGTTGTGGTTTCCCTCCTCCCACTTTTTAATATACACAATAGTTGTATACAGGAAACATTGAGCTGGAAATACATATAGGCTTCAATTCATCAAGCATTACCGCATTCGGTAATGCTGAAAACAGCTGACTTAACGAAGCACTTTAGAAAATGTTAATTCATCAAAGCTGTTACCGAATGAGAAGCTGAAATGACACAGCAATGAGATAAATTACCGACATGTGCTCAACAAATGTTAATTCATCAAGGTTCCCACATTCGATAACACATTCGGTGTTTATCTCAAGCTCTCCCCTGTCGTTACAGGCTTTGAAAGCCTCCTGTGTGAATGTTTTCATGATTAGCAGGAGCAGGCAGCCAATAGAAACAGCCCCTGTTCTCCTGCAAGTGCCGCTGATAGGTCACACAGGCTTCTCCACACAAGCTTTCAGACCCCCCAAGCAGTGAGCAGAGAGAACGGGTCAAAATATATCCCCAGATTCCCTTCGGTGGTGTAACCCTTTCAGGCCCTGTTTGATAATGCAAAGATGCTGGTGGTGAAATCACCAAGCATGGCATTTGTAATGTCTCCAGGAAGTTCATCTACGTTGTGGCAAATAAATAAAATGTTAAGAAAGACTGATCGACAGATTCAGAGCAGCAGAGGCAGTATAAATAACAGTAACTATAACACCTTTACATCTAAAGGGATGTCTGGATGCCTTCTATTGTTATCAGCTTGTAACAACACACGGACATTCCAAGCTGCTCTGCACCACTCTGCTGTTATCGAACAGCCTTTGATGAATTGAAGCCTAGTAGTTCGACCTCTACCACACATGGGAAAATATTGATGAATTAGCACAGTGAAGTGTAAAATACCGAATGCGGTATTTTAAGGACTGGGGTTTTGTTATCGAACACCCTTTGATGAATTGAAGCCATAATCTCCTAGGTATTTGAATGAGAAATGTTGGTCTGATATCTGTATTTCCAAACGAGTGACCCGTTCAGATATCATGTATATAGCTGTGATATTGACAGTGCCTTACTTTGTCAGTTGTCAATTGCCGTATATGGTTTTCCTTCTGAAATAAAAAAAATGCTTGAAATTAAAAAAAAAATTGTTGGCATTTTAAAGTTTCTGAAGTGGATTCCAATCTGACAAATTAAATATGCCCCAGAGAACTTACAAAAAGCTCTCCTAAAACTGCCTTATCAGGAAGTTAAGCTTTGCCCTGAAAGTCAAATGTTGCTTTTGCCATCCTTTCCCAAAACAGAAAAGGAAGATGGATGATGAACTGTAACTCTATGTGGATGGAGGATCAGTGTTCAGCTTCAAGGGCAAATCCAAACTTTCTGCCTGCTGTAGGGTTGAATGAGGATAGGCTCCTGGTAAAAAGGCATACAAATCAAAATTGATGGAAATCCTAAACATCCCTGAAATTTTACTAGGGTTCACTTTTGCAGGGAGCACTAAAAGGGTTAAGCCTCAGCGTTAACTGTATGCTAGAACTGCCTAGGCAGATCTCTTGTGCAGTCTATGCACAGTTGCAAATAAGAGCTAATTAGACACTTTGATCTAATCTTTAAAAACACAGAAGACAAAGAAGTGAATTCTTCAGAAAGTACCATATACAGTATGTGGAATAAAGTATTTTAAATGTGTGCTGTGCAAGAGTTTAGGTCCGCTTTAATAAGCTCTCCAAGACATACTAAATGTACAGTATTTTATAGTAGATTAAACACTACTAGTTCACTTTAATGGTGATACAGTGGGTTGCAAAAGTATTCAGCCCCCTTGAAGTTTTCCACATTTTGTCACATTACTGCCACAAACATGAATCAATTTTATTGCAATTCCACATGAAAGACCAACACAAAGTGTTGTACACATGAGAAGTGGAACGAAAATCATACATGATTCCAAACATTTTTTACAAATAAATAACTGCAAAGTGGGGTGTGCATAATTATTCGGCACCCTTTGATCTGAGTGCAGTCAGTTGCCTATAGACATTTCCTGATGAGTGCTAATGACTAAATAGAGTGCACCTGTGTGTAATCTAATGTCAGTACAAATACAGCTGCTCTGGGAGGGCCTCAGAGGTTGTCTTAAGAGAATATTGGGAGCAACAACACTGTGAAGTGCAAAGAACACACAAGACAGGTTAGGGATCAAGTTATTAAGAAATTTAAAGCAGGCTTGGGCTACAAAAAGATTTCCCGAAGCCTTGAACATCCCACGGAGCACTGTTCCAGCGATCATTCAGAAATGGAAGGAGTATGGCACAACTGTAAACCTACCAAGACAAGGCCATCTACCTAAACTCACAGGCCGAACAAGGAGAGCGCTGATCAGAAATGCAATCAAGAGGCCCATGGCGACTCTGGACGAGCTGCAGTGATCTACAGCTCAGGTGGGAGACTCTGTCCATAGGACAACTATTAGTCATGCACTGTACAAAGTTGGCCTTTATGGAAGAGTGGCAAGAAGAAAGGCATTGTTAATAGAAAGTATAAGAAGTCCCGTTTGCAGTTTGCCACAAGCCATGTGGGGGGGACAGCAAACAATTGGAAGAAGGTGCTCTGGTCAGATGAGACCAAAATGAAACCTTTTTGGCCAAAATGCAAAACGCTATGTGTGGCGGAAAACTAACACTGCACATCACTCTGAACACACCAGGGCTGTGGAGTCGGAGTCGTGGAGTCGGAGTCGTGGAGTCGGGCAATTTTGGGTGCCTGGAGTCGGAGTCGGTAAAAAATGCACAGACTCCGACTCCTAATGAATTTGTAACTGTAATTAAAATAGAAACTATGATAAAATGTTCTATTTCTCAGATAATAGTCATTAAAAATAATGTATATATACAGTATATATACAGTAATAGCTGTGCTCAGTCCACAAAAATGAAATAAACCAATCAAAATTAGTTACTTGTGCTGCTTCAATAAAGCAGTCCCCGTATTTTTAAGGTCAGATATACATATCTGATTGTGACTGTATATATGATGTGTACACAGGAATCTCTTATATATACTAAATAACATCTATGCTGTAAGAATAAAGCCTGATGTGTAGCTGTGTCACTAATAGAGATGGTCAACGAGATGGAAATAATTCTGCATTGATGCTGGTTTATGCAAATGCATGCACTCCCTTTGCTGATGAAATCAAATAATTTGATATGTTGTTAAAATTTGGTTTGGTGACTACAAATTAAAGGGTAACTGAGACGGATGAAAAGTAATACATACCTGGGGCTTCCTCCAGCCCCCTTCAGGCTAATCAGTCCCTCGCTGTCCTCCACCACCCGGATCTTCTGCTATGAGTCCTGGTAATTCAGCCAGTCAGCGCTGTCCGGGCCGCATGCCGCTCCCACAGCCAGGAACATTCTGCACCTGCGCAATAGTGCTGCACAGGTGTAGTATGCTCCCGGCGGCGGAGTGTGTGCATGCGCACTACGCCCGACTGGCTCAAGTACCTGGACTCATAGCAGAAGATCCAGGTGGTGGAGGAGGACAACGAGGGACTGATTATCCTGAAGGCGGCTGGAGGAAGCCCCAGGTATGTATAAAACTTTAATTTCATCTGTCTCAGGTTTACTTTGTTACACAGTAGTACTATACTCTACATATGCACTCCCCACAGAGCTGCAGGGAATCCACTGAGAATGCTGTGCACATTGAACACAGAGGTGTTGTCTGTTTACAATCTCCTCATTCCCGTGCAGAGTACCTGCACATCATTCTTACATGTACCCACACTTACATTGCCTAGGGCCTGATAGATGTTCTTTGTTCCGGTTTGTACCTTTTACAAGTACTCTTACCAAGGACTAGTTTTAGTCTAAAGGGAATAAATATAGTAGTCTACATATCCTTCTCACTTCAGTTGTCTTGTAAAATTCCTAAGCGTTGGCAGTTAAGAGACGAATTTCATGTTACATACTTTTAATCAACAAAATTGTAATATGCAAATTAGAGGAGTCAGAGTCGAGGAGTCGGAGGAATCCTAAACTGAGGAGTCGGAGTCAGTGGATTTTTGGACCGACTCCACAGCCCTGGAACACACCATCCCCACTGTCAAATATGGTGGTGGCAGCATCATGCTCTTGGGGTGCATCTCAGAGTTGATGGGAAGACGGATGGAGCCAAATACAGGTCAAACTTGGAAGAAAACCTCTTGGAGACTGCAAAAGACTTGAGACTGGGGCGGAGGTTCACCTTCCAGCAGGACAATGACCCTAAACATAAAGCCAGGGCAACAATAGAATGGTTTAAAACAAAACATATCTATGTGTTAGAATTGCCCAGTCAAAGTCCAGATCTAAATCCAATCGAGAATCTGTGGCAAGATCTGAAAACTGCTGTTCACAAACGCTGTCCATCTAATCTGACTGAGCTGGAGCTGTTTTGCAAGGAAGAATGGGCAAGGATTTCAGTCTCTAGATGTGCAAAGCTGGTAGAGACATAAAAGACTGGTTGCTGTAATTGCAGAAAAATGTGGTTCTACAAAGTATTGACTCAGGGGGCCGAATAATTACGCACACCCCACTTTGCAGTTATTTATTTGTAAAAAGTGTTTGGAATGATGTATGATTTTCGATCCACTTCTCACATGTACACCACTTTGTATTGGTCCTTCACGTGGAATTCCAATAAATTTGATGCATGTTTGTGGCAGTAATGTGACAAAATGTGACTACAATATTTATAATGAAATTTTTAGTGGTAAAAATGGCTAGTGAATGTTACCTTCTTTTAAATACAAGCCCTCCCATTATTTACACATATAGCCCAGATAATGGAATGTGTAGCAACAGCTATTTTTATCATACTCTTCGCAAAAGAACTCCCTGGCATGTCTTCATTATCATGCTAAGCTAACAATGTATGAGTTCTGTGGGCTTATATTCAAGCCTTCAACTTGCAGATTAAGGTTGCAACAATACACCCGGGCAGCTGAACATGCTGTGCTGATGTTTAAGGCGTCATCCTGTCTATGCACTAGAAGCACTGTGGTTTTAACTGAGTGAAGGAAGCCATGTGGGATATCTTGCTACTGTGCAAAGTGGAATTCACACTATAAAATGATCATGCACATATAACTAATGCTAGCCCCATGCATATTGCAATCAATTGATCCTTTTGAAAGCACACCTGAAGTGAGATGGATATGGAGACTGCTATACTTACAGTATTTCCTTTGCAATGCAAATTGCTTGGCTGCCCTGTTGATGCTTATAATACTTTTAGCCATAGACCCTGAACAAGCATGCACATCAAGTTGGGTGACTGCATTTGCTGCATGCTTGTTTCAGGTGTGTGATTCAGACACTACTGATGCATGAAAGATCATCAGGAGCACAGGCAACTGGTACTGTGCAAGAGGAAATAAATATGGCAGCCTCCATATCCCTCTCACTTCAGGTGTCCTTTCGTGCTTCCATTTTATTTTACAGAGATACAATCTGTTTGATGGATCTAAAGTTCAATTAATTACAAGTGAAATGTGTGCCAATGTAATCGGCCTGTTGGTTTTAGCATTGAAAACTGGGTGTCATATTCTTCAGCACAGAGGCTTCAGGGCTCTTTCACGGTGCGACGTTAAAGTCGCACGTTACAACAACATGTAACGCACAATAACTTACAGCAATGAAAAATCAATAGGCTGTTCACAGTGCAGACGTTGCGTTGGTGTCTAACGCTGCACGTTAAATAAAAGTGCTGCATGCTGTGCGTTATACACGTTTTTAGCTGCGTTAGACTGTTTGCACATGCTCAGTAATGTTCAGTAATGTTTTCTTTTTCTTTTTTTAACACATGCGCCGTTTTCGTTCTATCACTGTGCGACGAAAACGGCGCACAAAACACAGGGCTAAATAACGTCCAAGCTATAGTCTTTCAGTGCGTTGCGTTAGGGGCACGTTATGCGACCTTAACGTCGCATCAAACGCAACGTCTTACTGTTTAAGAGGCCTCAATGCAGTTTTATTTTCCCATGTGTTTCAGTACAGTTCAATGTAGGCATTTTTCAAGAAAAAAAAAATACATATATCCAGGCACATCGCCTCTAGTTAGGACATTAAATAAGTTATTAAGGAAAGGGAGGTGCTGAAGGGGGTGTGGCCAGAAAATTGGCAAAAATCAGTAACCCTTCGCACACTCGCATGCAAGTGTTCAAACAAATGCATTCACAGATTCACTCATCCAGGCACCACTGTTATCTAGGTGTTCTGACTCTGGCCCTATAACATGCATAGTGCAGACATGCAAACATTCATTGCATCAAACCTATCTAGGGATTAGGAGCACACATCCTGACGTCCTCTCCTGGGACAGATAGCGCATCATAGCAATCGCACATGGGAGCTAACGTAATGTATCCATGTGCACCATGCACATACACCAGCATAAGCTGTGTGCATGCTGACAAAAAAACACAAACAGGGGAAGGAGGGAGTGCAATGAATTAAAACCCTGGCCACAGTAACAAGAAAAAAAAACATATAACCAGGCACATCACCACTAGTTAGGACATTAAATAAGTTGTTAAGGAAAGGGAGGTGCTGAAGGGGGTATGGCCAGAATGTTTGCATGTCTGCACTATACATGTTACAGGGCCAGAGTTAGAACACCTACGTTTACCTGGGTACTTCTGCACAGTGTAAGTGACTAAGCAAAAGAATGCATTCTTCTGTGAACTAACACCGGCTTTAAACTTAGCAACTTAGCTGTAGGGATAACAGTGGTGCCTGGATGAGCGAATCTATGAATGCATTTGTTTGAACATTTGCATGCGAGTGTGCGAAGGGTTACTGATTTTTGCTAGGCATTTTTCACACATAATGAACTGATGAACTGATGGTAATCTAGCAAATTTGCAAACAATAATATTGATTGAATTATTTTTTAAAGGTGGCCATACACTGGTCGATTTGCCATCAGATCGACCAACAGATAGATCCCTCTCTGATCGAATCTGATCAGAGAGGGATTGTATGGCTGCCTTTACTGCAAACAGATTGTGAATCGATTTCAGCATGACACCGATCACAATCTGTGAAGCTGCCGCTGCCCCCATACATTACCTGAACCGGCCGGCGCGAGTCCCCGCTCTCTCCGCCATCCTCTTCTCCGCGCTGGGCTCAGAGTCCGGCAGGTTTCACTGAACTTCCTGTACGGGGGAAGTTTAAACAGTAGAGCGCACTCTACATGTCACCTTAATCCCCATCAGTAAAGTACCAGGACATTTCATGGTGTTGTATGCTAGTATTAGGGATACAAACTTAAAGATCTAATGCTGGGAATACACCAGGAGGTTTCTTTTTTGCCAGATAGATGGCTTGATAGATAATTTCCGACAGGTCTGATTTTGATTGTTTTTCTGAATGATTTTTTTATAGAAGTGAATAGAAATCGTTCACAAAAAACGATTGGAAAATGGATCAATCAGAAAATCGATCGGACTGTAAATCTGTCGAAAAAACTCATTGTGTATTCCCAACATACCACTTCACAAAATATGACACAGGAGTTCGCACACCCTACAAGATTCAATGTACACACACACACCAACTTTTACAAGATCTCCCTAGTATCAATCAGTGCCCTGGATCAGTTTACAGAACAAAGTTTTGAATTAAGATGATATAATTTTTGGCTAACTGAAAAGAATGAAAGTAAACTTTCTGCTGTGCATCCTTCAGATTTCAATCCTGTTTGCAGGCTGCACAGTCAAAAGCTTACTCTTTTCCTCTTAGGTTGGCCAATAAATATCATCCGGATTTAAAACTTTTTGCTTTTACTTATGGCTAACACGGTACAACACTCTACTGCAGTTTACGGCAGAAATCTCATTGATTGGAATGCCACCTCTCCAACTTTGTAATGCTCAATGTGAGGCTCACCCCTGTGCGTAGCCTCCCTGGTGGTAAGGACAAGGTTGACTCGTTGTTAAAAAAACTTCCTGCAAACAGTATAGATGAGTTAGCTTCGTCCACACTGAAAACTGGCCCGGAACCAATTATAATGGTGTATGTGCATCACCTACTGGCAGTAGGCATATATTACAGTATTACAAAAAAATTACAGAAGCATTACAGAAAGCTTCTGTAATTTAATACCATATTGTATATTGTACAGAGAATGACACTTATTGCCACACTTGTCTGAACTCGGTCGTGACGTACTAGAACGACCACCATGGCTAAGAGTTGTGCAGCAGACCAGAGTGTGTACACAGTGGCCCAATAACGGTCCCTAAGGATCTGGCATGTCGGACCCAACAGCATTGTTCTAGGCACCTCCCCACCCACTGGAAGCCGCCAAGTCAGATGCGCTTGTCGTCCCTTCACGCTTGTCGTCCCTTCACCCCCCGTGCATCGCAACAAAGGTGTCATCAGCCAAAGGCGACAGTGCACTAACAAAACTGAACAGAAGTGTCATCAGCCTTTGCACAACATGCGTCTTATGCTAGGCGGGGGGGGGGGCAGAGAAATGCTGAGTGTGTGTAATGGAGTAGTTTCTGGTGGTGGGAGCAGCGAGAACAATGCTGTTGTGCTGTGCTCGGGCATTGCAAAAAATCTAATACCCTGGATCTTCATGCAACCGTTGTGCGTCTGATGTAGTCACGCTGGTCTGACCATAATGACCACCCCCGCCATGGCAGTCATGGTGCACCACTCAGAGTTCAGACCTATGTGTGTATGGACCTTTAGGGCTGGTTCAGGCGGATGTCTCAATCATTTCTCGACTTTTAGCGGCGATTCTTTTTCCTTCCGCAGGGGGACACAGGAGTGTGGCGCTAATGGACCCCAGAACAACCAGTCCCTGCTGCTTCTAGACAGTGGAAAAAAATAAAGATCAAAATGCTGCTTTTGCATAAACGGCAGTAAATGACGTGCAAGTGTGCGTGTGAACTGGCCCTTAGTTGTACCACACACAAAAGATGTTTTAGGTAAACACTGTACGGTATTTATTTCTGCATCTGTAGATTTATTTCTTCATCCAAATTTGAGGAAGATGTTTCTATTTGTGATTAAAAAGTTTATTTTAGAAATTTTAATTACATTTTTTGACAGGATTTTGTTTTGAAACTTTTATTATACTCAAAATGGACACTAGACCCTTGCTTGACAGATTTTAGTAAGCTGCAAGCAACATTTTCATGAAAATTAATTGAACCACTTTTTGCACAGTAATCCAAAACTGATAGAAGGGACTCTGGTTTTTTAAAAAAATTGTATTTAATTCAAAGCATTTACAGGATTGGGCATGTAATCCATTAACATATAATCATGTATGGGAGGTTTTATCAATTAAATCGATAGAGGAAATAAAAAGTTGTATTGTATTGGAAAGATAATTTTTTCCATGAATATTTAGAAATGTATTCATTTACAAAACAAGTATCATGATGGACAGTTCTGTGTTTGATGGACCACTGTAAAGAAATGTTTTATTTTAACCTCACGGTGTAGTGGGAACTAGGAAGCTGCTTCCCAGCAGGTGTAAATTGTTTCCACAAAGCCTGTAACATCCCATCACGCTGATGTCGCATACGCACAATGAAGGGTGTTAACAGGCAGATTTATGGCTACAAGTGCCAAGAAGAAAAAGTATGAACTTGCTTAGCTGGTATCTACCAGAAACATGAAGATAGAAACCAGAACATTGAAGATCGAGAAATGGAATATATTCTGAGTGAAGGTCCTGGGAACGCCAAGCAGTTATAGCAGACCATATTATTACAGGCAAAGTAAGGTGTTCTGTCACATAAATTGGGTAAATATAAACACTATTTAGTATTGCAGAATGTATTGCAGAAAGTATAAGCTATGAATGACAGTAAAATATCATACAACTAAACCTATTTAGCATAGAGAAAATTTGAATTTTGTTATAGTTTATACATACAAATGTGAACCACCACTTTCAGGAAAGGTGCCATTTAGTTTAATCTAGTTACGGGGTTGAAAGACTCTCTAGCTTTTTTTCTTTTTACCTTAACCCTCTGCCACAACGCAATAAGCTGCTGTGGTTTCAATGCAGTGCGTAATGCTAAGCTAGTTCAAGGCCGCAGCCAGGATTTGTACCACTACTTCCACAAGAAGTCATTGTGAAAAAGAGAAAACTTAAAGTAGGATTCAACACAAACACAAAAAATCCTCTAAATGCAAGGTAGCAACCACACACAAACATGTCCATGCTATGAAAAAGAACATAGTATTTTGAAGTGTACATCTTCCAATGTGGTTTACAGAGTATATACCAGTCTTGTCACTAAGGCCTCTTTTCCACTAGGATCTCACAGGTAGTAAATTCACCACCAGCTGCTCATGTCCACCAGCCGGGTGCTTGCATCTGAGCATGGCGGTTGCTCTGCTCAGATGCAAAATAAGATTTTTTTTTCCACTGCACGGTAACGCCACCAATTCACCTGCATTTTAATTATACCTGTATGGCAGTTGTGGGCCACAGACAGAACACCGAACTGCTTGACAAATGAGCAGTTCAGTGGCAAAGCCTAACTGTCCCACAAAGGGGCTTGCCATCTAATCCCTACTATAGACACGTCCATTGTAATTTAGGACCACCTTTAGGGGCAAGCCAATTAACCTATTTGTATGCTTTTGGGATATAGAAGGAAACTGGCAAACCCAGTGGAAACCCATGCAGAGATAGGGAGAACATACAAACGCCTTGCAGATAGTGCCCTAGCAGGGATTTGAACCAGGGACCAAGTGTTGCAAGGCAAGAGTGCTATCCACTATTCCCACTTAAAGCAATGTGGCTACGTGAAAACAAATTTTGAAAAGTAAATAACATTTGACTACACGACCATGTAAAAAGGGACGGTTAGAAAACAGCTCCCTCCTAACTGAACAAATACTGAAATACACAAGATGTCTTTTTCAGCTGCTCTGCCATTTGAGAGATGACAGAACATTTCTGCATAAAGTGTTCTGCAGCCTGTCTGAAACAGAATCAGTGCTGTAAGCTTCTCTGACATGTTGTGATAGATGTACATTTAAGGTCCAAAAGCTGCCACTGTACAGTAAAAACATGTGTTGTATGTTGTGATACATTAGAAGAGCAGCCAATAATAAAGTGTCACAAACTCCACATAAAGTTCCGCCAAAAAATGTATGGCAATATATTCTGCAATAAGGAAGGCTTTTAGCATAACATTTTCTCTTCACAGCAGTGCAGACAGATAAATTATCTAAATAGTGAATTCACACTTGGCTCAGCCAGGGTTGACACCAAGGACTAATGATATTATAGTAAATACAGCTCGTTCCACTAAAATGGTCTATTTATAACCTATTAATCACTTATCCATTCAGACCGCTTTTTACATTAGTAAGCAGTAATTTGGGGACCCTGGCTCTATTACTGTGAGAATGGCAGCCTACTAACTCTTCTCATTTACATCAATGGGTAAAATCTGATGGGGAGTTTGTGATTCCACCCAGGTGTGCGTGAAACACTCCCCCCCCCCCCCCCCCCGAACATATTTTCACAGGTAGTAGTTTTGTTGAAAATCAGTCAAGGTGTTTGAGTGATGGCACACACACAAATCTGATTTTATATACAGTATAAATAGATTTCTAGACAACCCCACTGGACAGCCCACCGTCAAGTAAACCCGGTGCTTGTGTATTATCCCGTCTAGCAGAACGGGCTCGGCAGTTAGACAGGCTGGAAAAGTGTGCATTGTGCTTCTTGCCCAGCTGATTCACCACAGATCAGCTGCCCCGTTCCACACAGCTTTCCTCACTGCGCGTGTTGGCTTTTCCGTCAGCGATCAGACCGCAGAACAATAGAGAGCAATAATGAAATGGCATGAAGACTTCCAGCCTGGAGGAGGGGAATTACAAGTGATTCTAGCGGCATACCAACTCTGCCGAATCACATTACAGGGAAGAGGACTTGCTGAGCACCAGCACAAGGTGATCCACCTCACACCCCCTGCTATGTACAGCGCTGTGCCCTGCAGCAATCTGCCTGCTATCATACAGCTTGTCTATAAAAGGGTCTCGCCCCTAATCACAGACCACCAGGGGAGAGCTTACCTAAGCGGGCATCAGCGGATGCTGTCTATGGAGCGGAGGTCACGGCATTCAGTGTGCTGTACAGCCCCTCTACTCACATCTTACACAGACAAGTGCTGTAACTTCGGGACAGGCTACAACACTGCGCAGTGAGGAAAGCTGAACGGAACGGAGCAGCTGATCTGTGGTGAATCAGCTGCTCAAGAAGCACAGTGCACACTTTTCCAGCCTGTCTAACTGCCGAGTCCGTTCTGCTAGACGGGATAATACACAAGTACCGTAAACCCTGTGCCAGAGGTTACACATATTTTGCATCCAATTGGACACCAAGCGAAGTTTCACCCTCCTGCTACTGCCGTAAGGTACTATGCTAGCAGCCCTGGTGATACACCTAACGGCTCCCCGAACAATACAGTCATATTGGGGTTTGCCTTTATTTACGTCCCCTCCCCCCTAACTTCACCACCAATAAGTGATGCACTTTAGTGCATCACTAGTTAGCTTGGCATTAGTAGCTATGTTTACATCTGGGCTGGTACGCTTGGGGGTATCTAGGCAACCTACCCCCTCCCTAGTGATGTCATCATGCACCGCCCATTAACTTCCCTGACGACATCACTGCCCTTCTGCCATAACACATGATTTCCATGCCCTATAGATAGATGCACACAAGGACCTTCAGGTCCTTCTGTCATAATACATGTATTCCATGCCATATACATAGGTGAGGGTGTTTGATGATACCACAGCATTATCTATGGGGATTATGAGAAGCCCTAGTAGGGGCATACTTATATACTAATGAAGGGGTGCATTATGTATGGACACATCAGAGGGGTGGAACCCTATGGTTTTTGAAAGGGAATGTACGCAGCATATAAGGTTGGTTTTTCAAGCGGCACACAGCTCTAACAGGAGCTGATATGCTAGTGGTTTTTTGATTTGTTGGGTGTAGGTTTTCTTTCTTTTTTACTATTTATCACAGTATATATTACTTCTGATGAAGCACAGGTAAAACATGTAAATGAAAGAAAGAAATGTGTGTATGAAGGAGTGTTCACCACCTCACTGTACTACCAGTCATTTGTGAGTGTAGGGTCAGTACTGTTTGGTGGGCAGGTGTACACCATTTAGGTTTGGCTTACCGAAAAAACTTAAAAACTAAAAAAAAAACTAAATTACAGAGTCCTGCGCAGAGCAGAGCTGAACCCCCTCCTCTGACAGAAAAATATCATGGTGTTTTATTTTCTAACAAGGCGTAACAAATCTTGGGACAGTAAGAATTAAAAAAAAAAAAAACAAGATGAGAGATATATAGCTGCCATATTTTTTTTTAACCTGCCTGGCGTTCTGATTCCCGCGGCCCTGGGAACGTTTTTTGCAATTTTTTAAAAAAATGTATCGCGTAGCTAGCCTAGCGCTAGCTACATGAATACCCCCTCCCTGCGGCGTCCCTCCCACCCCTCCGATTGCCACCGGCGCAATGGCCCGTCCGGAAATCCCGTTCTGAACGGGATTTCCAGGAGGGCTTCCCCCGTCGCCATGGTGACGACCGTCGTGACAGTCCCGATCCACCCCTCAGCGCTGCCTGGCACTGATTGGCCAGGCAGCGCACGGGGTCTGGGGGGGGAGGGAGGCTGCATCGCGGCGAGTAGCGGCGGATCTGCGGCGGGCGGCGGCGATCAGGCACAACACGCAGCAAGCAAAGTGCTTGCTGCGTGTTTGAAAAAAAAATATTCAAAACGGCCCAGCGGGCCTGATCGGCGACCTCCGGCGTTTCTGGACGAGCCTAGCTCGTCCAGAACGCCAGGGAGGTTAAACAATACCAGTTGCCTGCCAGTCCTGCAGGTCTTTCTGATCAGTAGTGTCTGAATCACAAATCTGAAACAAGCATGCAACTAATCTTGTCAGAAACATCTGATCTGCATGCTTTTTCTGGGTCTATGGCTAAAAGTATGAGAGGCAGAGGATCAGCACGCCAGCCAGGCAATGTGCATTGTTTAAAAGGAAGTAAACAGGTCAGCCTTCATATGTCTCTCACCTCTGGTTCCCTTTACATGCCAGCCCCTTCCCACTTTCTCGCCCAATGCACACAAATAGGAGGGATGATCTGGGCTGAGCTGATGTTACAGTATAATGTACTCTGCCATCATCTGTTCTTCTGAAAAATGTCAGCTACTGAAAATGAGTCTTTTTTTAGCCTTATTTCTGGAACTACACAGATGGGTACTATATTTCATTTAAATGTTACTTTTCCTAACTTTGCAAGGCTTAATAGTTTATATAGTTGATTTTAAGCATAGAGGTCCACTTTTACTTTGTTCCACTAGTTCTGATTTATGTATTTTAAAGTGCATCTAAAGTATGTTGGACGCTTAACTAATGTGCACTACTTATATTATCTTTAATAAAGAGGTTTTGAAAACAAAAGTGCATCTAAAGTCAAAAATTAAAATTCAGTGGTTGGATCTTATGTAAATATAACTTCATTTGGACTCAATATAGCCATTTATTGAGCGGATATATTAATATATGGCTTATATGTCAACAGACTTACTTTAGATCCTGTTGAGGAGATTGATCCTATCAATTTTCCATAAGGACTACAATAATTTAGACATGCCCCATAAATATAGATTATTAATATTTATCAGGTGGGCAGCAAAAGAACTCAATTGTGTAAAAATAAATAAATTACATAACAGCTAGGAGCTCCCCAAAATAAGGTTTAGCTTAAAATGTTCCTTTACAGCCTATCTAGTTTTCCTGAACTAAACAGTTATTAAAAGGCTTTACCACTATCTTCCTCTGAATTTTAAGAGGGGTGTTGCCCTCCTTCCCAAGCTCAGCCTCCGATTAATCTTGTTCCTCTCTGTCATCTGAGTGTATACCGTACTTTCCTTGTTGAAAGAGGAAGATCTGGGATACAAGTGACACATAAGAAGCAGGAGACACACTTCTTGCTAACTGCTGTTAACAAGTCAAATATAGTACACATTTCATATTTCACTGAATTTGCTAAATCTTTCATTCGTGTCATTTTATCTGAACCAAATATGGTGTCGATATATATTTGGCAGATAAGCTTTAGACATGAATTTAAAAAAAATTGCACTGTAGTTTGTTAATCTTTCTTTTATTTTCTCAGTTGGGACATGAGCTGCATTGTCCACTTTAATATGGAGTATGCAGGTGACCAGAAACAAAGGTATCGTATTTTTCGGACTAGAAGACGCACCTAGGTTTAGAAGACAAAACAAGGGGGGGGGGAAAAAAAAAAAAAAAAAAAAAAAAAATTATATATATATATATATATATATATATATATATATATATATATATATATATATATATATATATATATATATATATATATATATATATATATATACTAAACCTGGTGCATCCACGGTGAAGGGGCATCTTGTGGATTATGCCCACTTTGTACCTCATGCCCCCTTGTACCTCTTGTGTCTCCCTGTGTCGTGCTCTTTCCCCCTTGTGTCCCCCATGTGTCTGCCTCTGTCCTCCTTGTGTCCTCTATGCCCCTCTGTGCCCCCGTGTCCTCGCCGAGAGTCCCTGACATTTCGGCGGGTTGGAGGTTTCGTAATGGCAAGCATTTACAAGTCAAGAACCACCTTCATTTGAACTGTAAGACGCAATGACTTTTTCCCCCACTTTTGAAGGAGAAAAAGTAAGTCTTCTAGTCCAAAGAATACAGTACTCTAAAAAGCCCTCCAACTTAGTGCTCCAAACAAAACAAAACAAAAAAGGGACCACAAAGAAAGAGTAACACCATAGCATCCAGCGCTGTGTAATACAATGGCGCTTTATAAATACAATACATAAATAAAATGATGTACAGTAAGTTTAAAGTTTAAATACGTAAATACAGTAAAGTTTAAATACGTTTATGGATTGGGGCCTGGGGGGTTGCAATGTTCGGCCAGAGTTCAGAGGCTACCATGCCAGCCTGGTCCACAATAACCCTCTGATTATACTGCACTGTGTTCCAGGCTACCCCAAAATGCCAATGTCTAAACGAGCACATCTCTGACCGCATTCCAGAAAAGCCCACACCCCTGTGCTGTACTGTGTAATGTTTAGGTTACTGACACATCCACACCATAACAACATGCTTAATATTCTCCTCCATCTATTCCTCTTAGAGAGAAAAGGCCTTGCAGCGCTTTCATCCAAAAATGTGAAACATAAAACCAACTTAAGCCATGCCCTCTGTTTTGATAGAATGAAAGAGATCCTTGATGATACTCTTAAAATTTGAAAAGCTTTTGACGCCCTACTTCCTTCAACTATTCACACTGGTTACCTCAATATCTCACTGAAGTATAGTGACCTTTACGCATCCTGTACCTCTTAACACTAAACAAAGACAGACCGGCTACGTCCTTCTCTATCTTTCCTACTTCTTTCCTCTTACCTCTCCTTTTCCTTTCTCTCTCTTGTTTGTATTTGATGTCTTCTCCCCCTCCTCTTTCCCTTCCCTCCAGCCCCACCCCCTTCCCTTCTCCCGCCCTTATCACCCTGACCCTCAGGTGCAAGCAGTCCTGATCGGTTGATCCATCGATACTGCGTGATGGATCGTTGTAATATTGTTGACTTTATCTTACAACTGGACCATGTAGGATGTTGGTATATGTTGCCTCGTTGCTACCAACATCCGCTCAATATTTATGTGTTTTCCTCTAGTACCACCTTGGGTCGCCACCAGTATTGTACCTACCGCTCCATGTTATTTTTCCTGTAATAGGTTGTATTACCAATATGTTATTGGCTGTTAATTTTCTTTTGAAAGTAATAAAAATTATTTTGTGGAAACAAAAATGTGAAACATAAGGTATTTTCCTTGCAGTAGAGATTTGTTTAGTCACTGAATGTGTGATTATTGTTTTTTTAATCTATGGTACAAAGGTTTTGGTTCTGTCATTTCCAACAGCATTTTCATTCAGGTAGATTGTGGTGAATACCCCTACACCCCACTCAGCCTCCAGACAGTGCTCGGCCGGGTCAGCAAGCCCAAAACGAACAAGGAAGGAAGGTCCGCACTTGTCCGGATAAAAAGCTGTTTTTATTTAGGACGTATCTATAGAAAATACAAAAAAGTCACTCAGCTGACATGTTTCGAACACTTAATTATAGCTCATAGCATTTTTATTCATGTCTTTCAGGTGCTCTACAGACAACGGTTATGGAAACTATGCAAACATTTCCCCAACAGTACATGTTTTCTACTGACTTCACATAAGTCCAGTTAGAGTTTCGTTTAGGTTATTTGCTGTCTTGTGTGGCACAACAGGAAAACTTGGTAGGACTAAAGGACCGGTAAACACTATACTACTGAGTAACAGAATCATGTGTTCATAGTCTACTAACATATTGGTAAAATATTAGTGTCACTAAAAGAATACATGCACTGACATTTTACAAAGTTCTGTTTAGGCACTCTGTATCAGAGCTTGGTCTTGGCTTGTGTATAAGGGCCATTATTAGTCAAACTTAAAAAATAGGTTTAATGTCCCTGTTTAGAAGACCAGACATTGGGAATTCCTTGCATGATAGACCGTCATTACTACAGGGTACTCACAAACAGAAATGTGCACACCTCTGCAAAGATCCTAAATAGATAAAGGCAGGTCAATGGGGGTGTGGGTAGGGCAGTCAAATCAAGCAAATATCAGTATTAAACCCTTTGCAGTCACAAATGAGATGCAATTAGGCAAGCAGGAAACATACAGATTTAAAGTAAACCTATGTGGAAAAAAAGTGGCGGGTAGTTAGCTTGGGAGGGGGAAGACTCATTAGAATTCCAATGAGGCTTCCACCGTCTCCCTATACCAGCCCGATCCAGTGCTGGTAGCCTGACATCAGAGAGACAATATTTACCTTTGTCTGCAGACGCTGTAGTGGCTCTCCGCTCGGGCTCCGACGGAAATAGGTCGGATCAGGTTTACTATAATGTGCAGGCACGAGCGGATTCAATCGAGCTTGGCCATTTCTGCCAGAGCCCGACAGGAAGCTGATACTGCATCTGCGCATCTGTGCGTGTTGCTCAGTTAGAGGCGGAAGTCGCAGAGCTAAATAAGCATCTCGCAACACTGAGACGCATACACAACATGGAGAAGAGCTTGGATCTCACGATCCAGACACTGGATGGAACCGTTGAAGATGAGGAGGGTGGAGTACAGCCGGACCAAGAAGCAGAGGCAGCCGCTAGTTGGGTCACAGTTAGAAGGGGTAGGGAAAAAAGTGACAGGGAGGCTAGTCCCGAGTTGTCCCTCACTAATAAGTATGCTTGTTTGCGTAATATTGGGGAGGATGATTCAGGAGTAGCAATGTTGCAGCAGGATGTGCTCCTTAGCAACCAAGGGGCAGACTGCTGTAACGAGAAAGGGAATAGGAGTGCAGCTAAGGCTAGACAGGTACTGGTGGTAGGGGATTCAATTATTAGGCGCACAGATAGGGTAATCTGTCGAAGAAACCGTGAATGCCGTACAGTCTGTTGCCTCCCGGCTGCTCGGGTTCGGCATGTAGCGGAAAGAATTGACAGATTACTGGGTGGGGCTGGGGAAGACCCGGCTGTCATGGTACACATTGGCACCAATGACAAAGTTAGTGGGAGATGGAAGGTCCTCAAAAATGATTTTCAGGTACTTGGAGATAAACTTAAAGCAAGGACCTCCAAGGTGGTGTTTTCTGAAATACTGCCAGTGCCACGTGCTACATCTGAGAGACAGAGGAAGCTTAGGGAGTTAAATAAGTGGCTGAGAAATTGGTGTAGGAAGGAAGGGTTTGGGTTCCTGGAGAACTGGGCAGACTTTGCAGTCGGCTACAGGTTCTACAGCAGGGATGGGCTGGACCTTAATGGGGAGGGTGCAGCTGCATTTGGGGAGAAGATGGCTAAATGGTTGGAGGAGATTTTAAACTAGGATCTGGGGGGAGGCGGGAGGATAAAGTATCAATACGTAGACAAGATGAGGTAAAAAGACAGTGGGAACCTATCATTATGGAGGGTGGAGAGGGGGGGGTGGGGACAGTGTAAAGATTATGGAGGTTGGTAAAAATTCAAGTAGCCCATTTCATGTAAACAAAATTGGTAAATGTGGTGGTAAAAATATAAAGTGCATGGTAACCAATGCTCGGAGCCTTGCAAATAAAATAGACGAACTAGAGTTCATTCTGAATGACAAAGGCTATGACATTGTGGGAATAACCGAGACATGGATGGATGAAAGCCATGACTGGATAGCTAATTTAAAAGGATACAATGTGTTTAGGAGGGATAGAACAGGGAAAAAAGGTGAAGGGGTTTGTCTCTTTGTTAAGAATTCTCTTACAGCTGTCCTCAACGATGAGATGGAGGAAGATTGCGAAGATGTGGAGTCCGTTTGGGTAAATATTCATGGTGGAAATAAAAGTTGCCAATTGCTTATTGGGGTATGCTACAGGCCACCTCTTATTAATGAAGCTGCAGAACTGGGATTACTACAGCAGATTGAAAAAGCTGCAAGTAAAAATGAGGTCATAATTATGGGCGACTTCAACTTTCCAGACATTGACTGGAGTATTGAGGCTACCCATTCTGGTAAAAGCAGCAGATTTCTGGCAGCACTACAGGACAATTACTTGACTCAAATGGTAACTGAACCAACTAGGGGGAATGCGTTACTGGATCTGATCATTTCTAATAGACCAGATAATGTATCAAATGTGCAGGTTCAAGAACACTTGGGAAATAGTGATCACAACATGATGACGTTTGATCTGGTGACTGATAGGCCACGGGGCAGCGGGACCACTAAAACTATGAATTTTAGAAAAGCAAAGTTCAATCAAATTAGACAGGCACTAAGTTTGGTGAACTGGGATAATGTACTACAAGGGGAAGACACTGAAGGGAAATGGCAAGCTTTTAAACTTATACTCAATCAATATTGTAGTATGTATATCCCATATGGAAACAAAATATCTAGGAATAAAAAAGGCCTCTATGGATGAATAGAAAGGTTAAAGATAAAATGAAGAGTAAAAAGAATGCCTATAAGCTCTTAAAACAGGAGGGGACCGAGGCTGCACTAAGCAATTATAAGGAGTGCAATAAAAATTGTAAAAAAGAAATTAGGCAGGCAAAGATTGAAGCTGAAAAAAAATCGCTAAGGATATCAAATCTAACCCAAAAAAGTTTTACAAGTACATTAACTCTAAAAAAAGAAAGGTTGACTGTATAGGACTCCTGAAGGATGAGGGTGGGAACTCAATGGTGGACGACCAAGGTAAGGCAGAGTTATTAAATGCTTTCTTTGCTTCTGTCTTCACAAAAGAAACAGCACTGTTGCAAACTACAGAGGCGGAAGAGTCTCAATCTTCTAACTGTAATATTAAATACTTAATGCAGGAAGAAGTGAAGGCAAGACTAAATAAATTAAAAATAGACAAGGCACCTGGCCCGGATGGCATGCATCCTCGGGTCCTAAGGGAATTAAGTTCAGTTATAGATAAACCCCTTTATCTTATCTTTTGTGACTCTCTTGCAACTGGCAGAGTCCCAGTGGATTGGCGTACAGCCCACGTTTTCCCATTATTTAAGAAGGGCAAAAAATCAGATCCAGGAAATTATAGACCTGTAAGCTTAACATCAGTTGTATGCAAACTATTTGAGGGGTTACTAAGAGATACTATACATGACTTCATAGTAGAAAATAATCTTATTTCTCAGCATCAACATGGGTTTACTAAAGACAGGTCCTGTTTGACTAACATGCTCAGCTTTTATGAGGTAGTGAATGCTAATATGGATATTGGGAATGCTGTAGATGTGATATACTTGGACTTTGCAAAGGCCTTCGACACTGTTCCCCACAAAAGTCTGGTGCAAAAGTTGAGGATGCAAGGACTGGGGAAGAGTCTGTGTTCATGGATAGGCAACTGGCTAATGGACAGAAAACAAAGAGTTGTGGTCAATGGATCGTACTCAAAATGGGAGACTGTTAGCAGTGGGGTCCCACAGGGGTCTGTTCTGGGTCCAGTGCTCTTCAATTTATTTATTAATGACCTAGTAGATGCAGTAGTGAGCAATGTTGCTATTTTTGCAGATGATACAAAATTGTGCAGAATCATCAACTCTCAGGAAGATAGTGTCATATTGCAACAGGATCTGGATAGGATGGCTATATGGGCACATACATGGCAGATGAAATTCAATGTTGACAAATGTAAAGTCATGCATTTTGGATGTACTAATGGTCTGGCACCATACAAAATAAATGGGATACAGTTGGGGACTTCAAACTTGGAGAAGGACTTAGGAGTACTCATTGACAACAAGTTAAATAATCGTACTCAATGCCAAGCCGCTGTAGCTAAAGCTAACAAAATTTTGGGATGCATTAACCACCCTGGCGTTCTATTAAGATCGCCAGGGCGGCTGCATGAGGGTTTTTGGCTGCATGAAAGCCCACTAGATGGCGCTCTGGAGGCGTTCTTCTGATCGCCTCCGGCGGCCAAAAGTAACACGGAAGGCCGCAATGAGCAGCCTTCCGTGTTTGGCTTCTCCTGTCGCCATGGCGACGAGCGGAGTGACGTCATGGACGTCAGCCGACGTCCTGACGTCAGCCGCCTCCGATCCAGCCCTTAGCGCTGGCCGGAACTATTTGTTCCGGCTGCGCAGGGCTCAGGCGGTTGGGGGGACCCTCTTTCCCCGCTGCTCGCGGCGGATCGCCGCAGAGCGGCGGCGATCGGGCAGCACACGCGGCTGGCAAAGTGCCGGCTGCGTGTGCTGCTTTTTATTTCATCAAAATCGGCCCAGCAGGGCCTGAGCGGCACCCTCTGGCGGTAATGGACGAGCTGAGCTCGTCCATACCGCTAAGGTGGTTAAAGAGGGAAATAAAAACTCGAGATGCTAGCATAATATTGCCCCTGTTTAACTCTCTAGTAAGGCCACATCTGGAATATGGAATTCAGTTCTGGGCACCACATTACAAAAAAGATATTGCAGTTTTAGAGCAGGTGCAGAGACGAGCAACAAAATTGATATGCGGGATGGAAGGTCTCACTTATCAAGAAAGGTTAGATAAACTGGGTTTATTTAGTCTAGAGAAAAGACGCCTTAGAGGGGATCTAATTAACATGTATAAATACATCAGAGGGCAATATAATAGCTTGGCGGATGAGCTTTTTGTCCCTAGGCCTTCTCTAAGGACTAGAGGACATGATCTGCGCATGGAGGAAAAACGTTTTAGCCATTTATTTAGGAAAGGGTTCTTTACAGTAAGAGTGATTAAGATGTGGAATGCATTGCCACAGGAAGTCGTTATGGCAAACTCTATACCTGCATTTAAAGGGGGCTTAGATGCTTTCCTTGCGTTGAAAGACATCCATGGCTACAATTACTAGGTAATGCCTAATGATGTTGATCCAGGGATTTTATCTGATTGCCATCTGGAGTCGGGAAGGAATTTTTCCCTTTAGGGGCTAATTGGACCATGCCTTGTAAGGGTTTTTTCGCCTTCCTCTGGATCAACAGTGATATGTGAGGGAGCAGGCTGGAGTTGTACTTTGTACTGGTTGAACTCGATGGACGTATGTCTTTTTTCAACCAAAATAACTATGTAACTATGTAAGGCTCCCATTAAGCGGCAACAAGGGAAAATTGGGTGGAGCTAGCACTGGATCCCCTCTGGTGAAGAGGATGAGGAAAGCCTCTTTAGGATCCCGAGGCTTCCCCCTCCTGAGGCAAGTACCCTCTAGGGTACACTTTAAGTAACTGCAATGTCCAACATATATTGAGGTTTTTATTTAAAATCTGTTTGCCAGGTTGGCCGTGAGAATCATGAATCTAAATTGTAATGATATACATCCCTAACGTGGAGACCTATGGTAACAAACTTCCGGATCAGTGGTAATCCAATATTTTTATGTTAAACTCCCTACATATGTGTATGACAGTATTGTTGTATTTTAACAATTAGATGTTAATTGTGTGCTGCTTTACATATAGATATTAATACAATTAGGTCTTCTATACTGCCCTTATTCTGTATCACCCTCCACAGGTCTTAGTTATAATTTCCTTATTGAAGAAGCAGTTCACATTTATAAAATAACAGATCATGACCGGAAGTGTTGAAACCCAAGGTCCGTTAAGGCAAAGCTATGTTATGTAATTTAATAAACCCACTTCGCGGTAAAGTGTCCTTGGAAATGCTTTTGAAATACTAGCAAGTGTGCAAGAGGCAAACATAATATTTTAAGCTTCTTGTGTTGATCAGAAGAAAAACTTATGTGGGTGAGAATGTAACCCAGAAATCCCTTTCACTGCAGCAGTACATCCATACACACACACCCACACAGGATTTGTTTCAGACTTTTGCAGCTAAAGTACCTACACAGATGAAAAAGTAGAAAAACTGTGAATAAAAAAAAAAAAAAAAAACAAGCCAACACTCGTATAACACCTTTCTTCTGCCAGGCTGCAAGCCTGAGGCTTAGCAATAGAGCAGCGCTGTTGCTCCAGCCCATCGACAGGTGGCCGGATTCCTCTCTTTCCCCCTCCCTCCCTGCAGAGTCTGTAACGGGGTGATTAGTGGGGGTTAAAACTCACCTATTCGCCGCTTCCTGCACTGCGTCTTCATGGCAACAGGGCATTACATGTCACGCTGTTAGGACATGGCAGCATATTACACGCCGGCTGCCAGCGTGGGATATGCTGGGTGTCATGTGACGCATGTCACGTGAATCCCTGTAGCCATGGAGTGACACAGGAAGAGGCAAATGGGTGAGTTTTAACCCCAGCTCCCAATTCTGCAGCGAGGGAGGGGGAAAGGGGAGGCCAGGAATGGGGCCCGTGGTCCACAGAATGCAGCCCGGCCTGCAACAGAGAGCACAGAGGTTGCGACTGCAACAGAAGTCAGGGTCAGCTGTTGCCACCCTCTTGAACCTTCCTCAGATATGCACCTAAGGAAGGTCCAAGAGGACGTGCTTTCTGTCACTTTTACAGTTAATACTGCAAGTAGCCCGTGGTGTGCCACCTCATTTTTTACTATGGTGTTTGACACCTCTGGAAACTCTTCCATTCACTACATTAGTTCTTTATTGGGTGCTGTACTTGTAATAATCACCTCTATATGTGTTTTGAGGAGTAGAAAACATTAACATACCATTCCTTTCCCACTTCTTACACCTCTCGCAGTGTGGTTTCCCTTGAAGAGCTGAGTTTGGTTGTCTTTATCAAGTGATTATTACACATACAGTTATGGGAGAACAGTGTAAAATTTGCACTGAGTCCCATGGCTCTGCAGCTATGCCACTGCAGAAAGCCCTTGAGAGCTCAGCAGACCAACCAGGAGCTTAAGGGAGTCTTTCCCAAGGACTACTCTCTAAGTACTGGATCCAGCCAGGTCCGGTGGGGTTGGGAATGCTCAGTTGCTGTCCGCACGAGCAGATATCCTACCCCTTATTTTCTAATATATATATATATATATATATATATATATATATATATATATATATATATATATATATATATATATATACAGCATCCTCTATTGTGATATTAGATGGGTTTCCCAACTCCGCCTCCCCTCCACTCAATTTTAAAACATGTTTTAAGTGTCCCGTGTAGTTATAATAAAGGACTTTTTGATCATTACACATTGTGGTGTGACTGTTGGGTTTCTGTTTTAATTTTTGGAATAGTCATACATTTAGATATATTTATACACCTTTAAACTTCTTTATTTGTTAAAAATATTTAATACCCAATCTTTTGCAATGTTACTTTTGTTGCTACTGGTCAGATTTTTATAAATGCGCTTAGGTAATAACTCATCAGGGAATAACTCAGTTTTCAGTCCAGAGTGCCTGTGCTTCTGCCTGCTAGCTTTTCCGTGGTACATCCAAAATATTCATAGGTAATATGTATTTAAACACTGATTTATAATTTAAAGAGAACCTGTACTGAGTAAAATTATTTAAAATAAACACATAAGGTAACTTCAAATGAACATTACATAGTTACCTTGCCATCAGTTCCTCTCAGAAGCTCACCATTTGCTTCTGACAATGATCCCTTCCAGTTCTGACAGCATTTTGTCAGAACTGAAATATATCAGTTGCTGTCAGTTATATATCAGTTGCTGTCAGTTACAGCTGAGAGGAGAACTTGTGTCCATGTTTCCCTATGGCTCAAGTGGACGATGTTACAGTTTAACAGTGTGCTGACCAGGAAGCTGTTATGGGGTAATAGCCATTTTCAAAATGGAGGACGGAGAATTCCCTTTATCACAGTGGACAAACAACACAGCAGAGGAGAAAGAGATTGAGTAGTAGACTACACAGGAGGTAAGTATGACTTGTGTATGTTTATTTTGACTTTTAATTTTCAGTTCAGGTTTTCTTAAAAAAAAAAAAAAAAAAAGTTTTAGTACTCAAAAAGTATTGTAAACTGTAGATTATCTTTAAGTATCTCAATGCAGAGCAAAAAATTATTTAATAATCTTGACAAATTCAAAGCACTACAAGCAACTCTAATAACTAAAGAATCAAAATAATGTCCAGACCTTTTTACTCCGTGTCATGCAGCAGAAAAGTCATTGACATGAACTGTTAATAGCTCAAAAACATTTCCCATCATGTATAAGCTGAAACACAGATGTGGCTATTCAGGATAAAGGCATGGCCAGCTCTTCTTACTTTTCAAGCTTCTGACATTCATTTAGTAACACCAGAACATGCTTAATCTCTAACACAGCCTTATTAAGAAAAGTTGCTTTTGCTTACCAGCTCGGTCATAGAGAATATGGGAGCGCTGCAAGCCTTCCTTTATGTGCTCCTCCTTTATAACCATCCTACGCTGCTCTGGGTTCTCGCCTGCTGCAAGTATTCCTTGAATTGACATTTGCAGGCCATTTAGTCCAGTTCTAGCATCGCCATCACAGAGATGTGCTAAAGTTGTTAGAGCTTTCATCTCTATAAACATTGAGGGTCTGAAAGAAAACAAAAACAGAAGAGTGATAATTACTAAACCATACTCCTTAACTTCAAGATCTGCAGTTAGGTGTAAAAATAAAATAATATTGGCCTTCCCACTCAGCTCACTAAGGATAAGTCTATGTGTTGCATACGCATTCTTGTAACTTTTTTGATTATAAACGGTTAGAAGAGATATTTAAACTATACTGACACATTTATCATATGATGCTTTATGTCTCATACATTTCACGTCTTGTTTGGAGTGTTTGGTTGCATATGGTTTAGTGTACATAATATGTGCAATATATGTGTATTGTTAAAAAAAAAAAAAAATAATACTAACACACACTCACTCTAGCCTTGCTCAGTAATTAATTTATTTAAAAACACCCCAAATAATTATTTAATTCATTCATGGGCACATCTTTTAACTGGGCATGCATGATTCACAATGTGCACATGCTCAGATCATGCACAGCCATGGGTGCTTCCTGGAGAATATTGGACTAATGAGCAAGTCGAATATTGAAGTGTTCTTAGTACGGCGATTGGTAGGGTCTCTGAAGACAACAAGCAGCTTGCAGACTTTACCACATTTAAATTTAAAGTGGACCTTAAGGGTAAACCAACATAGATTTGGCAATTGAACAGGTAACCCATTCGCTGGGAAATGGTTATTATACTTAAACCCGTCATAGTGATTTTTGTTCGAAGCCTCATGGAAGGAGTCCGAAGGCTCTGTAGTCACCCCCACCTGTGTTACTACTTTAATATTGTATTTGAGATGTTATTTGCATCTGCTAGTTGTTTTTATAATTTGCACTAAATTCAAAGACTTCCCTTACATTTTTCAATGAAACATATGAAAGGAAAAGAATGATATATATTACTGAAACATCTATTCATTCACTGAAAGCATTAATCATTTGTATAATTTCTGTTTTCCCTGACTGACTTGGAATACATCAGCAATTTGTACATAATAAATGCACACACAAAAAAAAGAAACCATCCACAAACTATAAAGATGTAATTGTCTGTAGCATTTCCATCTTTTCTAACTAAGTATAAGGCAAGACAACTCTGATGGGCAGGTTCAATGATGAACTGTAATCTTTCAATAGATGTGTCTGGTTTTTTTCCTAAACACCATTAACAAGTGACACGTGACACAAAAGGAATCCCAGATTTCAAGTGCTTAATCTAGAGTGACTGCTAGTACCAGGTGGCAGGGTCTGCTATCATGTACATACTATCCCAATATTGGGAAATGGCAATAGCTTAGGAAAGGATATGTGATGCAGAAATGTTCTCTCTTAACCACAACACAGGGAATAGCAAGGGAATGAAAAGTGTCTAGCATGCGTCATTCCATTGACAGAATGCAATGAAATCCTATCCCAAAAATGGTTATAGTCAAATATGGGTAAAAGATTTTATCGATACTCTTACATATCCTGTTGTGGCAAATCTAACACACTCCAGGAATATATGTACTAGCTGTCACTGATCTTAGGAGAAAAGTAAAGGTTTCTCATTTTTATTTCATGTTATACACTAGAATCCCTTCTATATTAAACTCCAAGGGACCAGGCAAAGTAGTTTACTATTTCAGAAATTGTCCTATTCAAGCACATAAAGCATACGATAGTACTGTACTTTAATCTAGTCATTAATTAGAAGTCATTTTTTAATTTCAATGCTTCAGCAAGTGAGCACAGACAGTGCCTAAGCTAGATCAAAATGCACAGTGCGCAATATGCAGTCATTTGTGTGCAATAATCATGCAACAGCTTGCACAGGAAGCACAGGTTTCACCAGTTAATGCAGGTACATTGCTTATAGTCTGCTCCTCTTTCCACATTTCTGTGCAGTCAGCAGCATTGCACAAGCAAATAAATGATAGGCAATTCCCTCTGTAATCAGGCAGTAGCTTACAAAGGAAGCATAGGTCTCACCAGCTGATGCTTTTGAGGTCACAAAGGCCTTAAGTGATGTGCAGATAGCAAGCAAGCAACAAGTGGCTACCAGCCCACCCACTGACCACGGCTCATGGGTCCCCGACTGACATATGATACATGAGCTCACCCACTTTCCACTATAGCTGGATACAGAATACAGCAGGGGCAAAAAAAAAAAAAAAAAACACAGGTTTACTATAAAAGAAGTTCAATTATATCCAAGTTTACTATACCAGGCATTACTTATAATACTTATACTTGTGCTTGGGACCTGGTAATTTAGTCTACTACACCCAAAGTTTTACTATATCAGAGTTTACTATAACGAGATTAAACTGTATTAGAAGTGGAAGCGAGATTATGCAGATATAGTCCTGATCGATCTATGTCAACCTGTACAGTCAAAATCTACTGTACATCTTCATGAATTCTTATGTTTTACCAAAGCTGTTCAGCATCCAGCTATTCAAAACTGCAAGAGCACTCTCAACAGGCTAAAAATAACATTACTATATAACAGTATAAGTGCACTCATAGCAAAAACGCTTGAATACTGAAAGTGCAGTTTATATGTACAATTAGGCTCGGTTTCCACTAGAATATCAATGTTTGCATGCAAATTTTTACACAGTTTCTACAAATCTTTATACGCGTTTAGCATATTGACAATCATTTAGATTAAAAATGGATAAAATGTCTGTAAAAAAAATCTTCAGTTTTTTCAAGAATGTGTAAATTCAGATTTAGTGGAAATGACACGTGGAAAATACATTGCTATCAAGCAAAATGAGATTATGCTTTCCAGAAAACAGATGAATTCAGTCCTAGTGGAAACAAGTTGTTATAGGATAGCCTATGAGAATCACTCCCTTAGTGTTACATCTGATCTGAAAAACTCAGAGACTCTTGAAACCTTATCTTATAACACGGTCTCTCAATGCAAATAATTGAAAAAAATATAATAATAGGTAATGAGCCCTTTTTAAAGAAACCAGTTGTAAATATAGTTTACATGCTCAAAATTTTTTTCAACATTTTACGACATTATTACAGTCAACTTACATTCCAGCAGTAAGCATGTTTAAGACCAAGCATAGCATTTACATAGTAAATATGTAGCACGCAGGCCTTGTCCCAACCACGTGTCTGGGCCGCAGGCGCACAACTGTTTGCCTGCGGCTCAGACAACATGCTCTGTGTACCCGTGTCCCACCCACTACCCGTGTCCTAACCACGTGTGTCTGGGCCACAGGCGCAAGACTGCTTGCCTGCGGCTCAGACACGCATGCTCTGTGTACCCACAACCGACATTACGTTCAGTCAAACAATTCACAAACGTACATTTTTTGTTATTAAAAATGAACAAAATAAAACAATTAACAATATAAACTAATGAGCCAAATAACCAATGAACAAAATTTTATGCTTGTCCTTCAGGCGTCATAAAATAGTCAGCCACACTGTCCGTTTCGAGGGGCGACTACTCTTGGCCTTTGCGTATACCTCCACATCGGCCAAAGTGGGAGTACCTCTGGAAGGTTGGGAATGTCCACTTCCTCCTGGCGCACAAAATTGTGGAGGATGCATGCTGCTTTGACAACTTGGACAGCGTTGTTCGGCTTCAGTAGCAGCGGTGTGTGGAACATCCTCCACTTGTTCGCCAGGATTCCAAAGGTACACTCCACCATTCGGCGAGCTCGGCTGAGCCATGCGTTAAAAATTGTCTGTTTCCGGTCTAGGCCCCTGTCAGGGTATGGCCGCATAACGTGGGTAGACAGGGAAAAAGCCTCATCTCCCACAAAGACAAAGGGGTAGGCGGGTGTCCTTCTCCCAGGCCAAGGTTTGTCAGCGGGTAGGTGCAGTTGGTTTTGCTCCAGCCGGTTGTACAGTGTGGCGGTTTGAAATATGCCGGAGTCATTAGCACTCCCGTATGACACCACGTCTACGTATACAAATTTGTAGTCCGCATCAGCCACTGCCATTAGGACAATACTAAAGTACTTTTTGTAGTTGAAGTAATGGCTGCCACTCCTCAACGGTTTCTGGATCCTGATGTGCTTTCCGTCGATCGAACCTACACAATTCGGAAACCGACACTCTGTCCAGAAGCGGTCTGAGATCTCCTCCCATTTTCTGGTGTGTGGTACAGGCATATATGTGGCCCTCAGCCTTCTCTAGATAATTTTGGAGGTCCTCACTATGATGCCTGCCACCGCACTCTTCCCAATTCTGAAGGTTATGTGTAGCGATGCATAGGATTGCCCAGTTGCCATTAACCTAAGAGAGAAATAATAAAGTTATTTTTTGTTTTTTGCAGTTGAAAAATACAAGACCCGATGGCGCAGTGTACGCGACGCCTATGTCAAGGAACTGAGAATTCAGCACAAAGAACAAAGGAGTGGAAGTGGATCCTCCAAAAGAACACCCTATTGTTACGCAAGTCAACTGGCGTTCTTGAGAACTTCTGTGGAGGCTAGAGAGTAAGTTTAACTACTTTTACCATTGGTAAAAACACAGTATGTGATAACAACAACAACAACACACAGTACATTATGGTAACATTTTCCTTTGCATTATTTACAGGACTGAAGATAATTTTCAGGAGGATGAGGACCTCGAAACGGATTGGGAGGTCTTTGGTATTGGTGACAGTGATGAAGATATTTTTGATAACATGGATGATGACCCTGTGCTGGACAGGGAATATTTGCCGCCTCCACCTGCCAGTAGGCAGGTTTCCGTGGACTCCAGGCGGTCCGATACTGAGGACTTGACCCTCCCTCCTCAAGACCCTGGCCCTGATCCTACCCCAACCGACACTGTCCAGGACACACACAGGCACCGGCCACTAGTGCTGCCCAGCCCCGTAGAGTCCAAACCTCAGAGGCAGAAACCCCTCCAGCTCCAAGGAGACGGAGAGCTGCTCCTGTACCCACAAGAAGGGAGACTGAGGCAGAGATGTCGGGTGCAGTGTCAGGCCTACTTGGAATCCTCAGAAGCCAAGAATCCATCATTACCAGGCAGATGCAGGATAGAAACAGAAGCAACCTGATAGAGGGCTATCGGCTCCATGTCGAGTCACTTCAAAAAGAGCTAGACGTGCTGCACAGGCACTACCAGGATAAAGTAAAACTGCTGCATGAAGAATATCGTGCACAGCATGATGAATATCGTGCACAGTTTGACCAAATCCCACAGCAGCACCACAACCAAGTAGCGCAAATGCAGCGGCAGATACATCAAATGCAAAGCCATAGTGCAGAACTCATGCGACATCAAGGGCACCCAGCCTACCACACCCTCATGTCCTTTCTTCCCTTGGTGGACAAAGTCCCAAGTGGCAGTATGCTGTCATGCTACTACAGCCTTCTAGAGGCTGGCAAATCACACATGGAACCACCGGTTTCAGGCCCAACCAGCAGTGTTTAGACCACCTACAATCTGGCAATCCCCTTCCCAAACCTACCAAGGGTACAGAGGGAGTGCATTTGAGGACCAAAGGTACACCCAGGTAGGAACAGGTTCTAGCAGTTCAACTGTTAGTACCCCAGACACTCCTGACCAACCATCTACACCAAACCTTTTTCATGGATCAGGGTCAGACCCAAAATTGTAATGTACAATTGAAAAAGAAAGTTGTGCTTCTCAAGCCCTCCCTTTGGACGTGGCCTTCAGAACCTGTTACCTAGGAACCGCAACACGTCATGGCTCGGCCCAACCCGGCTACCAGCCTGGTTCCTTTGGCCTTGGCATTGCATGTTGCCGTTCCTGTGGGTCAGGTTTAAAAGACGACGCCAAAGGGACTCTGCGCCCACATTCTACCCTCACCCATGCACTATAGTGTCCTTTTTTGCACTAGTTGGGCTCTGTGCCCCATTGTACCCGCACCCAGTATGTTTCTGTTGAACTTTAAATTCTAGCACTACTTGGGCCTCCTCTTGGACGTGGCCTTCAGAACCTTTTGGCCTTAGCATGGAATGTTGCCGTCCCTGTGGGTCAGGTTTAGAAGGCGACGCCCACATTTTATGTACTGTTTTTTACAAATTTAATTTTTTTCTCTATCTTCGACGTTGGAAGACTGTTGTGTTCACTTCCATGTTGGAAGCTTTCTTATTTATTTTACAAATTGTTGATCGGTTTTGTAATAAAACTTTTCATTTTGGTTTTAAAAAAAATGTTGGAGTTGTTGTTACTAACATTAAGAGTGATCATTAGCTGTTCCTCTGGTGTGACAGCCTTCTGAAAACGGGTATCCTTCTTCCTGAGGTCATTTCTTACCATCTCCAGGAGTGTATCAAACCTGTGACAAGAGGTATAAAGGATTAGAACTGGAAAAAAGTTTGCTGTGGGGCAAGGTGTTGTGGGAAGAGTGGGGTTGGGTGGGTAGGTATGGATACTTACAGCGATATGGACATCCGGCAGTAGCTGTAACATTCTTCTGGGCGTCGTCTCAGGTCCTGGTACAGCGTCTTGAACTGTCCCTTCCTCTTCATTTCAAGGAGTATAGGGTGCACCCACCATCTCCTGCGAATAGCAGGCCTACGTCCCACATAGTAGTACGTAAATATCAAAAGAGAGGCTATTCCAAGACAGAAGCTGTAGAAATACACTGGATCCATTGTCCAAACAGCAAGCTCTCTCCTCAACAATGACCGCAATGTATTTACTGATTATTCAGAGCTCTGGGGTACATATAGCTTATCTTTAATGCTAATTTTAGTACTTCCCCTTTAAAAATGGAAGCTGACACAAAACGTATGCAAAACGGATACAAACGGAACTGAAACGGATCCATTAGAACTGACAGTTTCGGCACGAAACGCAAATGTGAACCGGGCCTTATTAAAGGACATCCGAGGTGAAAATAAACTGATGAGAAAAACAATTGCATATATTCGCTTTCTCCTAAAAATAACTTTTTTTTTTTTTTTTTTTTTAGATATCACACAGTTTTATTTTATATTTAAATCTAGTTTTTAAGTTTTCACTGTTTCATTGTCTCTGCTCAATGACACCTTCATTGAAGGAAACCAGGGCTCAAATCTATGAATTATTGACCCTCCAGTAAAACAATATAATTCACATGTGTACGGCATAACAATGATGAGATCAAGTCAAGGAAAACTTGGATAAGGTTACTTTAACAACTCTACAAAAAGAGGTTTTCCAGTTCTCAGTTGCAGCTCTGCACTTCAGGTTTAGACGTCCTCTGCGTTTTCTTCTCCTCTTGTCCTCTGATCCCTGCTGTGCTGCTGAGATTGACCTCATTATTTCTGGGCTAAGTATCTCCTATTTTTTGCACTACTCCACTTTATGCTCTTTTTCCTATGGGCTGCTCCTTTCCCTCAATTTTTTACCAGGCATCTTATCACCATTAATACTGTATATCTGGATAGCAATTGAGCACTTTATTTTTTTATATATATGTGATATTTATTCATGTGTTTATTTTTTAGTTCTCATTGCACAGGTGTTATTTATTGGTCTTGCATCACACTAGGTTGTATACTGAACCCGGGTTCTCCCCCTGTTGGGCTCAATATTGAGCCTACTGTGGGGTATTATATCTGACAGCAGCATTATGTCATTATACAATATATTGCATTTAGAGTGATTGTTTCATATGCAGCAAGGATCATGTTGGAATATTTGCTTGTTTTTATATGGTTTTATTTTTTATTGAATCTTCAATATTGTGATTATTATTATACCTAATGTTGAATAAAGATTTTTGTTATATTTTTTCAAATTTTGCAGTGGGAGGTGCCATTTTTAAGGGCTTTCTTCTACCATATAATTAGTCCTCTGTGTTTTCTTCTGATAATATTAAATATGATAGCCATATTTAACCACTTGAGGACCGACTGACATTTGTCAGATCTGTGCTGCGTGGGCTCTTCAGCCCACAGCACAGATCGTGTAATAGGCAGGGCAATCAGACTTCCCCCCCCCCCTTTTTTCCCCACTAGGAGGATGTTCTGCTGGGGGGGTCTGATCGCTGCCGCTGCCTTGCGGGGGGGCTCCTCAAAGCCCCCCTCCGCAGCGCTATTCCGCCCTCCCTCTCCTTCCCTCCCATGGGCGGTACAGGACAGCGATCCGTCCTGTACCGCCTCTGATAGGCTTTAGCCTATCAGATGCCGTCGAACCCCGGCCAATCAGAGGCTGTCAACACAGGGGATTTCTTCCCCGCGTGTTTACATTTAGCCTGCGAGCCGCGATCGGAGGCTCGCAGGCTGTTCACGGAGACACCCTCCGTGAACTAACATGGAACGGCTCCATGTAAATCCACTTACGACCAGCCGCCGCCTATCGGCGTTAGGCGGTCGTTAAGTGGTTAACAGGTGCTATATTTTCCAGCTAAACTAATATTAAAATATCTTATCCATGAGTTACTTTCCATTGATGGATTCCATTAAATATGAATGGGGAAAAACAACTCCTCCATTCAGAACCTAAAGGCAAACAATGTTTACTAAGGAAGAAATATATAAAGATTTTAAATGGCTGCCACTTAATATCAAACCATTTGCAGCCCTTACAAAACTAATAAGTGAGCTCCCAGGATGGATTTTTCAGGCCGATTACGAATGTGTTCCCCTGCAGTAAAAAGTCTCCTGTGCTTCTCGACTCTCACCTTTTACACCACAATGAACATGACGTGACCATTCTGATTTGCATGTGCATATGATGGCCTTTGAAGAAGGCTATCAGATCACAATTAGCACATCTGACAACCATTTATAGTATGTAAATATTAGAAGTCTGGCCAGCAGCGCTGGTAGCAAGATACACAGACATGTAAATCTGCAAAGCTCCATAAACTTATCCCACTGCTCCTGGAATTAGGACATGTGTTGTATCATACTAGAATAAAACAGTTGCTGAAGCTAACTAGTGAGTCCATAAACCAACTACACAGAAAAACTCAAGTAAAATCAAAGACCTGTTTGCAATATTTGTCTAAAATATGGTATTCTCATAATTTCAATAAAGTAACGGATTGCATGAAAAAATTACAAATCAAAGGCATCTTAAGTGATGTGCCATTTTTATTTTCTTAAAAAAAAATGTTGGCCTGGTAACAGTCACAATTCTGGGTCAGAGGCTCAAAGCGTAAAAGGGAATGTATTAGAACAACATACTGTACATTGCAGGTACAATTTATTTTTGAACAAATTATGACAGCCTGAATATTTCTCTACATTCAGGTTCTCTTTAAAGCAGAACAGTGCTTTGATTTGCATACTGCTTTTTATACACATGGAGGAATCAGTATGTTCAAAGCACTGGTATAAGAACGGATTAAACGTTGAATATACAAAGGAAATTGTGGTTCTTGCCAAATAGATCAGCTTTTTAAACATAATCTGTATCCCTAGCAAACTATTCTAGACAGCCTACAACAAATCAGTACCAAAGGTAAAAAAAAATCCTGGAAAGAAACCAAAAATACTCATTCCTTTTTGGATCCTGGGGATTCGAGTACCAGTAACGTGTACTGAAAAAAGTCAATCATTCTTATTTTCTTGAGTGTTGTAGAAGCTCTTACAAAACTTGCGCCTACACTTACAATAAAGTGAGAGAATATTTCCTATGTTTATGTAAAAATGCATATGTCATATTGTATATTCCAGGCAGCATAGTGTCTAGATCTAATCCGGAGCAGATAAGATAAACAAGTACATGACAGGGGGTGGCTTTAGCTACTATCTTTTTGTCACCATTGTGTCAAGTAACACACTGATGCAAATCTAGATTTGCAAAAGTGCAATGGTGAAAATAATTTAGGTAAAATCAATACCTTTAGAAGCAATGAAAAAGAACACTGCAAAGGGAATAGTAAAGTTGCAGAAAGACACAGGAAGTCCACTGGTGGACAGGTGAGTATAGAGTAGATGCGATCAAATGTTAAAAATGCCATTTACCGTATATACTCGCATACAAGCCGAATTTTTGGGGGGTCGGCTTGTATGCGAGTCTTCCCTGGTGGTCCGTGGCCCCCCGCTACCACCTCCCTGCTCCCCCCGCCGCCGCTATTACTTGTTTAGGCAGCATCTTCCTCGTCTCCGGCGCTTCCTCTTCCCCGCTTTCATGCCTGTATGAAGAGATCACAGCAGCGCGCCCGGCGCTACTGCTGTGACGATGCAGGGGGCAGGAAAGAGCGGTTCCCCTGGTAACGGCGATACAGATCGCCGCTACAGGGAGCCGCGCTCTTTCCTGCCCCCTGCATCATCACAGCAGCAGCGCCGGGCGCACTGCTGTGATCTCTTCATACAGGCATGAGAGCAGGGAAGAGGAAGCGCCGGGGACGAGGAAGCAGCTGCAGGTAATAGCAGTGGGGGGAGCAGGGCACTATACCGGCCACTACCTACCTACACTGGGTACTATACTAGCTATACTGGGGCACCACCTACCTATACTGGGCACTATACTAGCTAAACTGGGCACTATACTAGCTAAACTGGGCACTTGACTAGCTATACTGGGGCACTATACTAGCTATACTGGGGCACTACCTACCTATACTGGGCACTATACTAGCTATACTGGGAACTATACTAGCTAAACTGGGTACTTTACTAGCTAAACTGGGCACTATACTAGCTATACTGGGGCACTATACTGGCTATACTGGGTCACTATACTAGCTATACTGGGGCACTATACTAGCTATACTGCGCACTATACTAGCTATACTGGGGCACTACCTACCTATACTGGGCACTATACTGGCTAAACTGGGCACTATACTGGCTAAACTGGGCACTATACTAGCTAAACTGGGCACTATACTAGCTATACTGGGGCACTATACTAGCTATACTAGGGCACTATACTGGCTATACTGGGTCACTATACTAGCTATACAGGGGCACTATACTAGCTATACTGCGCACTATACTAGCTATACTGGGGCACTACCTACCTATACTGGGCACTATACTGGCTAAACTGGGCACTATACTAGCTAAACTGGGCACTATACTAGCTATACTGGGGCACTATACTAGCTATACTGCGGCACTATACTGGCGCACTATACTAGCTATACAGGGGCACTATACTAGCTATACAGGGGCACTATACTAGCTATACTGCGCACTATACTAGCTATACTGGGCACTATACTGGCTAAACTGGACACTATACTAGCTAAACTGGGCACTATACTAGCTATACTGGGGCACTACCTACCTATACTGGGCACTATACTGGCTAAACTGGGCACTATACTAGCTAAACTGGGCACTATACTAGCTATACTGGGGCACTATACTAGCTATACTAGGGCACTATACTGGCTATACTGGGTCACTATACTAGCTATACTGGGGCACTATACTAGCTATACAGGGGCACTATACTAGCTATACAGGGGCACTATACTAGCTATACTGCGCACTATACTAGCTATACTGGGGCACTACCTACCTATACTGGGCACTATACTGGCTAAACTGGGCACTATACTAGCTAAACTGGGCACTATACTAGCTATACTGTGGCACTATACTGGCTATACTGGGTCACTATACTAGCTATACTGGGGCACTATACTAGCTATACAGGGGCACTATACTAGCTATACTGCGCACTATACTAGCTATACTGGGCACTATACTAGCTATACTGGGGCACTACCTACCTATACTGGGCACTATACTGGCAAAACTGGGCACTATACTAGCTAAACTGGGCACTATACTAGCTATACTGGGGCACTATACTAGCTATACTAGGGCACTATACTGGCTATACTGGGTCACTATACTAGCTATACTGGGGCACTATACTAGCTATACAGGGGCACTATACTAGCTATACTGCGCACTATACTAGCTATACTGGGGCACTACCTACCTATACTGGGCACTATACTGGCTAAACTGGGCACTATACTAGCTAAACTGGGCACTATACTAGCTATACTGCGGCACTATACTGGCTATACTGGGTCACTATACTAGCTATACTGGGGCACTATACTAGCTATACAGGGGCACTATACTAGCTATACTGCGCACTATACTAGCTATACTGGGCACTATACTAGCTATACTGGGGCACTACCTACCTATACTGGGCACTATACTGGCTAAACTGGGCACTATACTAGCTAAACTGGGCACTATACTAGCTATACTGGGGCACTACCTACCTATACTGGGCACTATACTGGCAAAACTGGGCACTATACTAGCTAAACTGGGCACTATACTAGCTATACTGGGGCACTACCTACCCATACTGGGCACTAAACTAGCTATACTGGGACACACTGGGGGGATTACGCGGCCTGCACCAATCCAGCATTTCCTACCCCCGGCTTATATGGGGGGTCAATCATTTTTCCCTGTTTTTTTCATGGAAAAGTTGGGGGTCGGCTTATATGCGAGTATATACGGTAACTGTAAATGTATGACAAACTCTAAACAATTATAAGTATAAGTAATAAACTAAATTACAAATGCTAAAAAAAAAAATGTTGTACTGTAGAGTCCCGATTACCCAGAAAGTTGGCATTGACAACTTATTGGCATACCTGGCGGTGGGACAATGGGGGGGGCGTTCCTAATAATTTTTTTGCAAGTGGTGAGCAGCGGAAACTAAGTATGAATCATCTGGGCACCATCCTCTTCCCTTCTTGCAGCTGCCAGCTGCTTTGCAGTGTCCTGGTATGACCCCCCGTGTCATGTCATGTGATGTGATGCAACGGATGCCGCGAAGCAGCTTGGAGCTGCAAAAAATGGAAAGGACGACTTCCGGAGAATGGTTAACTCGTTGGTGGGGGTGTTTAGTGTTATTTTAACGCCAGTTGCTTGACTTCTCAAGCAACTGGCAAGAACACATATTTGGCATCAGACAATCTCCGCCTGTGTCACATAATTTAAACTCTACTGTATTACGGTACAACAATTCTGTTCCATTCCTTTATAGCAGAACAGCATAATGTACAGTGGTCTAAAGACAAATTGCACTTTAGAAAATAAACAGATGAAACCACAACTAGCCCACATCTTTTAAAGCGGATCTCTGGACTAGAATTTAGGTATACAGAAAACATTTAATGTAATTACAGTCTAATATGTCCGCATGGAATAGAAAACCTATGTCAGTGCCGGTACTGGGTTCTGTGCAGAGCAGAGCTGAAGCCCCTTCTCTGGAACAGAAAAACGTCACTGCCTTTTTCCTTACATGGCGCAATGCATCCTGGGAATGATATGATGTGTATGCCCGCTCTCCTCCCACTCTGGTTTATGCGTGCAACTGGGAGGGATGATCTGGACTGAGTGGGAGGTGGTATAATGATGTACTCTTGTTGTCACCTCCTGTCCTTCCGCAAGAGGTCGGTCCCTGGGATTTATGTAGTTTAGCCTCATTTATGGAACTACACAGGTGGTTATACATTTCACTTATCTTTTACATTAATTAACAACATTGGAAGGCTAAATAGTTTATATAGTTACATAGTTACATAGTTATTTTGGTTGAAAAAAGACATACGTCCATCGAGTTCAACCAGTATAAAGTACAACACCAGCCTGCTCCCTCACATATCCCTGTTGATCCAGAGGAAGGCGAAAAAACCCTTACAAGGCATGGTCCAATTAGCCCCTAAAGGGAAAAATTCCTTCCCGACTCCAGATGGCAATCAGATAAAATCCCTGGATCAACATCATTAGGAATTACCTAGTAATTGTAGCCATGGATGTCTTTCAACGCAAGGAAAGCATCTAAGCCCCCTTTAAATGCAGGTATAGAGTTTGCCATAACGACTTCCTGTGGCAATGCATTCCACATCTTAATCACTCTTACTGTAAAGAACCCTTTCCTAAATAAATGGTTAAAACGTTTTTCCTCCATGCGCAGATCATGTCCTCTAGTCCTTTGAGAAGGCCTAGGGACAAAAAGCTCATCCGCCAAGGTATTATATTGCCCTCTGATGTATTTATACATGTTAATTAGATCCCCTCTAAGGAGTCTTTTCTCTAGACTAAATAAACCCAGTTTATCTAAACTTTCTCGATAAGTGAGACCTTCCATCCCACGCATCAATTTTGTTGCTCGTCTCTGCACCTGCTCTAAAACTGCAATATCTTTTTTGTAATGTGGTGCCCAGAACTGAATTCCATATTCCAGATGTGGCCTTACTAGAGAGTTAAACAGGGGCAATATTATGCTAGCATCTCGAGTTTTTATTTCCCTTTTAATGCATCCCAAAATTTTGTTAGCTTTAGCTGCAGCTGCTTGGCATTGAGTACGATTATTTAACTTGTTGTCAATGAGTACTCCTAAGTCCTTCTCCAAGTTTGATGTCCCCAACTGTATCCCATTTATTTTGTATGGTGCTAGACCATTAGTACGTCCAAAATGCATGACCTTACATTTGTCAACATTGAATTTCATCTGCCATGTATGTGCCCATATAGCCATCCTATCCAGATCCTGTTGCAATATGACACTATCTTCCTGAGAGTTGATGATTCTGCACAATTTTGTATCATCTGCAAAAATAGCAACATTGCTCACTACTGCATCTACTAGGTCATTAATAAATAAATTGAAGAGCACTGGACCCAGAACAGACCCCTGTGGGACCCCACTGCTAACAGTCTCCCATTTTGAGTACGATCCATTGACCACAACTCTTTGTTTTCTGTCCCTTAGCCAGTTCCCTATCCATGAACACAGACTCTTCCCCAGTCCTTGCATCCTCAACTTTTGCACCAGACTTTTGTGGGGAACAGTGTCGAAGGCCTTTGCAAAGTCCAAGTATATCACATCTACAGCATTCCCAATATCCATATTAGCATTCACTACCTCATAAAAGCTGAGCATGTTAGTCAAACAGGACCTGTCTTTAGTAAACCCATGTTGATGCTGAGAAATAAGATTATTTTCTACTATGAAGTCATGTATAGTATCTCTTAGTAACCCCTCAAATAGTTTGCATACAACTGATGTTAAACTTACAGGTCTATAATTTCCTGGATCAGATTTTTTGCCCTTCTTAAATAATGGGAAAACGTGGGCTGTACGCCAATCCACTGGGACTCTGCCAGTTGCAAGAGAGTCACAAAAGATAAGATAAAGGGGTTTATCTATAACTGAACTTAATTCCCTTAGGACCCGAGGATGCATGCCATCCGGGCCAGGTGCCTTGTCTATTTTTAATTTATTTAGTCTTGCCTTCACTTCTTCCTGCGTTAAGTATTTAATATTACAGTTAGAAGATTGAGACTCTTCTGCCTCTGTAGTTTGCAACAGTGCTGTTTCTTTTGTGAAGACAGAAGCAAAGAAAGCATTTAATAACTCTGCCTTACCTTGGTCATCCACCATTGAGTTCCCATCCTCATCCTTTAGGAGTCCTATACAGTCAACCTTTCTTTTTTTAGAGTTAATGTACTTGTAAAACTTTTTTGGGTTAGATTTGATACCCTTAGCGATTTGTTTTTCAGCTTCAATCTTTGCCTGCCTAATTTCTTTTTTACAATTTTTATTGCACTCCTTATAATTGCTTAGTGCAGCCTCGGTCCCCTCCTGTTTTAAGACCTTATAGGTATTCTTTTTCCTCTTCATTTTATCTTTAACCTTTCTATTCATCCATAGAGGCCTTTTTTTATTCCTAGACATTTTGTTTCCATATGGGATATACATACTACAGTATTGATTGAGTATAAGTTTAAAAGCTTGCCATTTCCCTTCAGTGTCTTCCCCTTGTAGTACATTATCCCAGTTCACCAAACTTAGTGCCTGCCTAATTTGAGTGAACTTTGCTTTTCTAAAATTCATAGTTTTAGTGGTCCCGCTGCCCCGTGGCCTATCAGTCACCAGATCAAACGTCATCATGTTGTGGTCACTATTTCCCAAATGTTCTTGAACCTGCACATTTGATACATTATCTGGTCTATTAGAAATGATCAGATCCAGTAACGCATGCCCCCTAGTTGGTTCAGTTACCATTTGAGTCAAGTAATTGTCCTGTAGTGCTGCCAGAAATCTGCTGCTTTTACCAGAATGGGTAGCCTCAATACTCCAGTCAATGTCTGGAAAGTTGAAGTCGCCCATAATTATGACCTCATTTTTACCTGCAGCTTTTTCAATCTGCTGTAGTAATCGCAGTTCTGCAGCTTCATTAATAAGAGGTGGCCTGTAGCATACCCCAATAAGCAATTGGCAACTTTTATTTCCACCATGAATATTTACCCAAACGGACTCCACATCTTCGCAATCTTCCTCCATCTCATCGTTGAGGACAGCTGTAAGAGAATTCTTAACAAGGAGACAAACCCCTCCACCTTTTTTCCCTGTTCTATCCCTCCTTAACACATTGTATCCTTTTAAATTAGCTATCCAGTCATGGCTTTCATCCATCCATGTCTCGGTTATTCCCACAATGTCATAGCCTTTGTCATTCAGAATGAACTCTAGTTCGTCTATTTTATTTGCAAGGCTCCGAGCATTGGTTACCATGCACTTTATATTTTTACCACCACATTTACCAATTTTGTTTACATGAAATTGGCTACTTGAATTTTTACCAACCTCCATAATCTTTACACTGTCCCCACCCCCCTCTCCACCCTCCATAATGATAGGTTCCCACTGTCTTTTTACCTCATCTTGTCTACGTATTGAGACTTTATCCTCCCGCCTCCCCCCAGATCCTAGTTTAAAATCTCCTCCAACCGTTAAGCCATCTTCTCCCCCAATGCAGCTGCACCCTCCCCATTAAGGTGCAGCCCATCCCTGCTGTAGAACCTGTAGCCGACTGCAAAGTCTGCCCAGTTCTCCAGGAACCCAAACCCTTCCTTCCTACACCAATTTCTCAGCCACTTATTTAACTCCCTAAGCTTCCTCTGTCTCTCAGATGTAGCACGTGGCACTGGCAGTATTTCAGAAAACACCACCTTGGAGGTCCTTGCTTTAAGTTTATCTCCAAGTACCTGAAAATCCTTTTTGAGGACCTTCCATCTCCCACTAACTTTGTCATTGGTGCCAATGTGTACCATGACAGCCGGGTCTTCCCCAGCCCCACCCAGTAATCTGTCAATTCTTTCCGCTACATGCCGAACCCGAGCACCCGGGAGGCAAAAGACTGTACGGCATTCGCGGTTTTTTCGACAGATTACCCTATCTGTGCGCCTAATAATTGAATCCCCTACCACCAGTACCTGTCTAGCCTTAGCTGCACTCCTATTCCCTTTCTCGTTACAGCAGTCTGCCCCTTGGTTGCTAAGGAGCACATCCTGCTGCAGCATTGCTACTCCTGAATCATCCTCCCCAATATTACGCAAACAAGCATACTTATTAGTGAGGGACAACTCGGGACTAGCCTCCCTGCCACTTTTTCCCCTACCCCTTCTAACTGTGACCCAACTAGCGGCTGCCTCTGCTTCTTGGTCCAGCTGTACTCCACCCTCCTCATCTTCAACGGTTCCATCCAGTGTCTGGATCGTGAGATCCAAGCTCTTCTCCATGTTGTGTATGCTTCTCAGTGTTGTGAGATGCTTATTTAGCTCTGCGACTTCCGCCTCTAACTGAGCAACACGCACACACCCAGGGCAACAGTAAACACCCTCAATCCGCTGATCAAGGCATGCATACATGTTGCAGGATGTACACTGCACAGCATCGTCCAACATGATGACTTTTGTGTGGGGAAAAATTATTTAAAGTAAACTGTGGCGGTAAAAGATGAAACGGGAGATTGAGTGTAGCTGGGGAGGAGGAGAGGGAGAGTAAGTAAAGTTGGGGAGTGTGGGGAGTGAGGGGAGGAGAAGGGGGGGGGGGCGGGAGGGGGGAGGAGGGGAGGGGGGAGGAGGGGGGGCGGGAGGGGTGGAGGAGTGGAGGTGGAGTGAGTGAAGTTGGGGTGGAGTCCTCAAAATTTAAAGACTACACCACAGCGTGCCTAGCACATTCTGGTTATTAAGCCTGGAGGTCCACTGTAATGTAGTCTCCTGACCACGTACATCTAACAAAAATGATGCCAATAGAAGAAAATCAGTAATGTTACCAATATTCTATTGCCTGACCTAACCAATCACTCACATTAATCCTCCCCACTTATGCCTAACACTAACAGCCTATGTGGGATGCAGTAGCCAAAGTTCCTTGCTTCACAGGTAGCACGGTGGCATAATGGTTAGTGCTCTCTCCCTGCAGCGCTAAGTCCCCAGTTCGCATCCCAGCCAAAGCATTACCTGCATGGAGTTTGTATGTTCTCCCTGTGTCTGGTGGGTTTCCTCAGGGCACTCCGGTTTCTTCATTAGAAACAATAGAAATACGACTATGGTAGGGGTTAGATTGGGACCCCTCCCCCCCCCCCCCCCCAAGGACAGTTAAGTGACAAGACAATATAGTTTGTACAGAACTGCAGAAGAGGTCTACGCTATATAAATACTGAA